>NC_049232.1:0-49374 GCF_011100685.1 Canis lupus familiaris | reverse complement strand
TAGAGTTAGGTTAGGTTTAGGCTTAGGGATTAAGGGCACGAAGGTTTTGGAGTTGGGGTTAGGGTTATGGTTAGAGTTAGTGTTGGGCTTAGGTTTGCAGTTAGGGTTAGGGTTAGGGTGTGAGTAGGGTTAGGGGTTAGAGTTAAGAGTTAGAGTTAAAGTTAGTGCTAGGTTTAGGGTTAGGGGCGAGGGTTACTTTTAGGATAGGGGTTAGGGCTAGGGTTAGGGTTAGTGTTTGGTTAGGGGTTAGGGTTAGGGTCAGGTCAGGGTCATGGTACGGTTTTGGAAAAGGGTTAGGGAGTGGGTTAGGGGTTGGTTTTAGGGTACGGGTTAGGGTACAGTTTGGGGTATGAGATAGGATTAGTATTAGAGGGTTAAGGTTAGGGTACAGGTTAAGGTTAGGAATAGGATTTGAATACCTTATTTTAAGGTTAGGGTTAGAGGTTAGTGTTCGGGTTAGATTTAAGTTAGAGGTCAGGGTGAAGAGTTCATAATAGGATTAAGAGTTAGCGTGAGGGTTGGCAGGAAGGTTCAGTGAATGTGTTTTGGTCTTGGGGTTTGTGTTTGGTTTTCGATTAGTGATGGGTCTTGTTTAAGGGTTAGGTTAACATTATGATTAAGTGTAGGGTTAGGGTTATGTCTGTGTATGGTTAGAGTTTGGATCTTGACATGTGCCTCCACGGGGACTCCTAGTATCTTGTGCAGTTTATTTTTTTAATTTTTTTTTAATTTTTTAAATTTATTTATGATAGTCACAGAGAGAGAAAGAGAGAGAGGCAGAGACATAGGCAGAGGGAGAAGCAGGCTCCATGCACTGGGAACCCGATGTGGGATTCGATCCCCTGTCTCCAGGATCGCGCCCTGGGCCAAAGGCTGGCGCCAAACTGCTGCGCCACCCAGGGATCCCTCTTGTGCAGTTTAGATTTATGCACTCTATTTAGGTTTTGGGTTCAAAGATAGCCTGACTCCACCAAGTCAGTGGCCTCCCCAGAGAATCAAAATACAGGCTTCTGTTGGAGTCAGAATAGACATGGCAGGATTCTCCCGAGCTGAGCTAAGGAGGGTATTTGAGGCTCTAAAGACTCTTTATTTGGATTTTCAGTTGCCTTTCTGATTTTATCTCTAGTGCACACATATTTCATCAATACTACCAATTATTATTTTAAAGTTTAACTTGAATTACTGTTTCTAACACAGTATAATATAGTTTCAGGCTTACCACATAGTGATTCAACCCTTGGATAGAATGCCTGGTACTGGTCACAGGTGCCCTCCACTATCCCCATCCCCTGATTCCCCATCCCCCCCACATCTCTGGTATTTATTAGTTTATTCTCTGTGGTTAAGAGTGTGTTTTTTGGGATCCCTGGGTGGCGCAGCGGTTTGGCGCCTGCCTTTGGCCCAGGGCGCGATCCTGGAGACCCGGGATCGAATCCCACATCGGGCTCCCGGTGCATGGAGCCTGCTTCTCCCTCTGCCTGTGTCTCTGCCTCTCTCTCTCTCTCTCTCTGTGACTATCATAAATAAATAAAAATTAAAAAAAAAGAGTGTGTTTTTTTTTTGTTTGCTTCTGTCATCCCCCCCTCTGCCCCTTTGCCAGTTTGTTTGGTTTCTTAAAATTCACATTTGAATGCAATTGTATGGTATTTGGTATCTGTCTTTCTCTGACTGAGTTCATTTAGCATAAGTCCTTTCCACTTCTCCCACGTCATTGTAAATGGCTTCATTTCATCCCTTCTGATGACCCAGTGATGTCGCAGTGGGTATATTTACCACATCGTCTCTGCCCATTCATCAGTCGATGGGCATCTGGGCTGTATCCACAGTTTGGCTCTTGTTGATAATGCTGCTACAAACACTGGGCTGCGTGTCCCTCTTTGAAACTACTAAGCGACTTTTGTATCCTCGGGGTAAATACCTAGCTCTGCAATTTTGGAATCGTAGGGTAGCTCTATTTTTAACATCTTTTATAAATTTTTTTTATGATAGTCACAGAGAGAGAGGCAGAGACACAGGCAGAGGGAGAAGCAGGCTCCATGCACTGTGAGTCCGACATGGGATTCCATCCCGGGTCTCCAGGATCGCGACATGGGCCAAAGGCAGGTGCCAAACCACTGCACCACCCAGGGATCCCCTTTTTTTAACTTCTCAAGGACCCTCCACAGTGTTTTCCACATTGGCTGCACCTGTTCGTATTGTGATGTATTTCCCCCTTAGGACTGCTTTTACTGCATCCCAAAGATTTTGAACGGTTGTATGTTCATTCTCATTAGTTTCCATGAATCTTTTTAATCCTTCCTTAATTTCCTGGTTGACCGTTTCGTCTTTTAGCAGGATGATCCTTCACCTCCACGTGTTTGAGCTCCTTCCAAACTTCTTGTTGTGATTTAGTTCTAATTTCTTTTTTTCATTATTTTATTATTAATTTTAATTTATGATAGTCACACAGTGAGAGAGAAAGAGAGGCAGAGACACGGGCAGAGGGAGAAGCAGTCTTCTAGCACCGGAAGCCCGACGTGGGATTCAATCCCGGGTGTCCATATTCACGCCCTGGGCCAAAGGCAGGCGCCAAACTGCTGCACCACTCAGGGATACCTTAGTTCTACTTTCAAGACATTATGGTCTGAGTATATGCAGGGGACAATCCCAATCTTTTGGTATCAGTTCAGACCCGATTTGTGCCCCAGTATGTGGTCGATTCTGGAGAAAGTTCCATGTGCACTTGAGAAGAATGTGTATTCAGTTGAGTTTGGATGTAAAGTTCTGTAGATTTCTGTGAAATCCATCTGGTCCAGTGTATCATTTAAAGCTCTCGTTTCATTGGATATGTTGTGCTTAGAAGACCTATCGAGGGTAGAAAGAACTAGATTGAAGTCACCAAGTATAAGTGTATTATTATCTAAGTATTTCTTCACTTTGGTTATTAATTGGTTTAAATATTTGGCAGCTCTCACATATGGGGCAATATATTGAGGATTGTTAAGTCCTCTTGTTGGATAGATCCTTTAAGTATGATTTACTGTCCCTCTTCATCTCTCACTACAGTCTTCGGGGTAAATTTTAGTTTATCTGATATAAGGATGGCTACCCCTGCTTTCTTTTGAGGACCATTTGAATGGTAAATGGTTCTCCAAACATTTATTTTCAGGCTGTAGGTGTCCTTCTGTCTAAAATGAGTCTCTTTTAGACAGCAAATTGATGGGTTCTGCTTTTTTATCCAGTCTGAAACCCTGCGCCTTTTGATGGGGTCATTAAGCCCGTTCACATTCAGAGTTACTATCAACAGATATGAGTTTAGTGTCATCATGATATCTATTCAGCCCTTGTTTTTGTGGATTGTTCCACTGAACTTCTTCTTAAAGGGGAATTTTAAGAGTCCCCCTTAAAATTTCTTACAGAGCTCGTTTGGAGGTCACTTATTCTTTCAGTTCCTGCCTGTCTTGGAAGCTCTTTATCTCTCCTTCCATTTTGAATGAGATCCTTGTTGGATAAAGTATTCTTGGTTGCATGTTCTTCTCATTTAGGATCCTGAATATATCCTGCCAGCCCTTTCTTGCCTGCCAGGTCGCTGTGGAGAGGTCTTCTGTTACCCTAATGCTCCTCCCCATAAAGGTCAGGGATTTCTTGTCTCTTGCTGCTTTAAGGATCTTTTCTTTATCTTTGAAATTTGCAAACTTCACTATTAAATGTGGAGGTGTTGGACGGTTTTTATTTATTTTAGAGGGGATCTCTCTATTTCCTGGATCTTAATGCCTGTTTCCCTTCCCAGATTAGGAAAGTTTTCAGGTAGGATTTGTTCAAATACATATTCTGGACTTCTGTCCATTTCGACGCCCTCTGGAACCCCAATTAAACGTAAGGTTTTCTTCCTCAGGCTGTCGTTTATTTCCCTTAATCTGTCTTTCTGGTCTTTTAATTGTCTGTCTCTTTTTTCCTCAGTTTCCCTCTTTGCCATCAACTTGTCTTCTATGTCACTCACTTGTTCTTCCACCTCGTTAACCCTTGTCGTTAGGACTTTTAGTTTGGATTGCATCTCATTCAATTTATTTTTACTTTCTGCCTGATTGGATCTAAATTCTGCAGTCATGAGTCTATTGAGTCCTTTATGCTTTTTTCTAGAGCCACCAGTAGCTGTATAATAGTGCTTCTGAATTGGCTTTCTGACATTGAATTGTAATCCAAATTTTGTAACTCTGTGGGAGAGAGGACTGTTTCTGATTCTTTCTTTTGAGGTGAGGTTTTCCTTCTAGTCATTTTGCTCAGTGCACAGTGATCAAAAACAAGTTGTATTGGGAAAAGGAGAAAAATAGAGGAGAGAAAGAAGGAAAGAAAAGAGAAAGAAAAAAGAATAAAGGAAGAAAGAAGGAAAAAAGAGAATAAAAAGAGAAAGAAAAAGAAAGAAAGGGGGAAAAGGTTGGGGGAAGCAATCAGAAATGAAAAAAAAACATTGGGGAGTATCTTCTTATTCTGTATACTTTAAGTCCCTTGAATTCCCCTGGAACTTGTCCGTCTAGCTGGTCTTCTGGGGGATGGGCTTGTTATGCTGATTTTCAGGTGTTAGCCCTTTGGGGAGCTGATCTGCCCCCTGCCTGTTGCAGGGCTCAGTGGGGGTTGTTAACCCCGTGAGACCCCAGGAGGAACAATCCCAGGGGCAGAGGCCAGCTCTGGAAACCTGGATTCAGCCCCCCCAGTTACTCCGGAGCAGTCCGTCTGACAGTTCAGGAGGCTCCGGGGCAGGGCCTCTGATCTGCTCAGCTCTGGGCAGGAGGGTCCTTGTGGTCCTGGGCCCCCCCGGCCTCTGCCTGTCTCGGGCGAGGCCAGATCCTGGGCTGTGTACCGGAGTCCTGTCCTCCGGGGCCTGCACTGTTGGATTCGAGCTCCCGGCCGTGCAGCCGCCTCTCCACCAAACCGCCTCCCCAGCCCCACTGAGCTGCTCCTGGAGCCTCACAGCCCCCTCTGCCCGGAGCCTTTTCCTCTGCCCTAGGCGCCGCAGCCAAGCCCCTCCCAGGTTCGTGCAGCCCCTTCAGCACAGAGCCACCGCCCGAGCCCCTTGGAGCTGCTCCAGGGTCAATGCATTTGCCGTGTACCCCTTAGTGAGCTCAGTGGACTCTCTTGGGAATGCAGGTGTCTGTTAGTGTCCCAGGGAGCCCGAGGGCATCCCCGCCCTCCAAGGTCCTGCGCTGACTCCCTGCGGGCCCAATTCCACCCTGGAAGGTTGGTTCAGCTCCTGCTTCTCTGGGACAGAGCTCTCCTGACTGGGAGGCACTCGCTGTGGCCATAGCCTGGATCTTCGCAGGACCCCTCCCCTTGGATGCCCTTTGTTTCTTTATTTCTTTTCCCCCGTCTTCCTACCTTGATAGATGCGCAAACTTTTCATACTGTAGCATTCGATCTGGTGTCTTTTTAAATCTCAGGCCGAATTCGTAGATTTTCAGGATGATTTGAAGGTTAGTTAGGTAATTTGGTGGGTACAGGTGACTTGGGGACCCTACTCTTCCGCCATCTTGCCCCTCCTCCTGTATGTTGCCTTTTAGCTTTGGTTGTTTCCTTCACTTTGCAGAAACTTTTCAATTTGATGAAGTCCCAATAGTATTTTTGCTTTTGTTTCCCTCACCTCAGAGGCATATCTAGAAAGAGGATCCAATGGCCAATGTCATAGATGTTGCTGCCTATCTTTTCTTCTTTGTATGGTTTCAGGTCTCACAGTTAGGTCTTTCATCCATTTTGAATTTATTTTTTATATATATCGTATAAGAAAGTGGTCCAGTTTCATTCTTCTGCATGTGGCTGCCTGGTTTTCCCAACACCATTTGTTCTTATCCTGCGGTCAGGGTTAGGGTTTGTTGAAGAGACTGTCTTTGTGACTTTGGATATTCCTTCCTGCCTTGTTGTCGATTAATGGATCATAGAGTTACAGGTTTGTATCTTGTTTCGGCTTTCCATTCTGTTCTATTGATCTAAGCATCTACGGTCGGGAGATCCTTGAATGCTGATTCAAATTCTTTGCTGGTTATCTGTCTGTTCAAGTTTCTTATTTCTTCCTTCTTCATTTTTGCTATGTTATATATTTCCAGTAATTGATCTATTTCTTCCAGGTTCTTGGTTGCTGGCATATAATTTTTCATAATGTTCTCTTATAATCGTTTGTATTTCTCTAGTGTTGGTTGTTATTTCTCTTTTCCTTTGTGATTTTATTTGGGACCATTCTCTTTTTTATCTTTGTTCTTTTTTAAAGATTTTATCTATGTATTCATGAGAGACACAGAGAGGCAGAGGTATAGGCAGAGGGAAAATGAGGCTCCATGCAGGGAGCCTGATGTGGGACATGATCCCCCAGGACCCTGGGATCATGACCTGAGCCAAAGCAGATGCTCAACCACTGAGGCACCCAAGTGCCTTGCTGATTCAATTCCTTTGCTTTTATATGTCTGTTCACATTTTCTATTTCCTCCTATTTAGGTTTCCTCGTTTGACATTTCTAGGGATTTGTCCATTTCTTCCAGGTCTCCCAGTTTGTTAGCGTATAATCTTTCATAGTGTTCTCTTATAGTTGTCTTATTTTTCTGGTGTTGATTGTGATCTCTCTTCTCTCATTTGTGATTTTATTTATTTAGGTCTTTTCTCTTTTCTTGTTGATAAGGCTGGCTAGGGCTTGATTCAATTTATTAATTATTTTGAAGAATCATCTCTTTGTTTCGTTATTCCATTCTACTGCTTCGTTGATTCTGTATTGTTTATTTCTGCTCTCATCTCTATTTTTCCCCTCTTCTATAAGCTTTAGGCTTTGTTTTCTATTTCTTTTCCAGGTCCTTAAGGTGTAGGGTTAGGCTGTGTATTGGAGACTTCTTGTTTCTTGAGGTAGGCCTGTATTGATATGTACTTCCCTCTTAGGACTGCCTTTGCTGCATCCAAGAGGCTTGGAGAAACATGTTTTCATTTTCGTTTGTTTTAAATTTCCTCTTTAATTTCCTGATTGCTCCATTCTCTAGTAGGATGATCATAAACTCAACGTATTTTTGGTCTGTCCAAATTTTTTCTTACTGTCGACTTCGAGTTTCATAGCGTCGTGGTCTGACAACGTACAGGGTGTGATATCAACCTTCTTGTACCTGTTGTACCTGTTTAGGGCTGATTTGTGGCCCATGATATGACCTGTTCTGGAGAATGTCCCATGTGCACTTGAAAGGAATGTGTACTCTGCTTTAGGTTGAAATGTTCAGACTATATCTGTTGAGTCCCTGTGTTCCAGTGTGTCAAGGCTATTGTTCCCTTGTTGATTTTCTGTATAGATGATCGGTCCATTGCCATAAGTGGGTGTGAAAATCCTCTGTCATTGTATTATTATCAGTGAGTTCCTGTAAGTTTGTTGTTAATTGGTTTCTATATTTAGGTACCCCCATGTTGGCAGCATAAATATTTAGTTGTTTCATCTTGATAGTCTTTTTAATTATGAAATAATGCCCTTCTTCATCTCTTCTTACAGTATTTGTTCTTTCTTTTTTGAAATGTAAATATTTTATTTATTTATTCATGAGAGACACACAGAGCAGCAGAGGCAGAAACATAGGCAGAAGGAGAGGCAGGCTCCACACAGGGAGGCCGATGTGGGACTCGGTCCTGGGATCCTAGGATCACACCCTGCGCCGAAGGCAGATGCTCAACCACTGACCCACCAGGTGTCCCCCAGGGTTTGGTTTCAAATCTAGTTAGACTGATATAAGTATGGGTCCTCCAGCTTTCGTATGGTATCCATTACCGTGATAGATGGTTTTCCATCCCCTGACTTTCAATCTCCCGGTGTCTATAGGTCTAACGTGAGCATCTTGTAGGCAGCATACAGATGGATCTTGTTTTTTTAATAACGATTTTATTTATGAGGGAGTGAGAGAGAGAGAGAGGCAGAAAATTAGGCAGAGAGAAAAGCATGCTCCCCACCAGGAGCCCAATATGGGACTGGATCCCAGACTCCAGGATCACAGCCTGAGTCAAAGGCAGAGGCTCAACCCCTGAGCCACCCAGGCATCCCGGATCCTGTTTTTTAAGCTACTCTGATACCCTATATCTTTTGATTGGAGCAATTTTTCTATCAGCATTCAGAGTGATTATTGAAAAATATGAACTTATTGCCTTTGTGTTACTGGTAGAGTTGGTGTTTCTGGTGACGTTCTCTGGTCCTTTCTAGTCTTTGTTGCTTTTGGTCTCTTTTTTCCCCCACTAGAAGAATCCCTCTTAAAATTCCTTACTGGACTGGTTTAGTGGTCATGAACTCCTTTATACTTTGTCTGTCTGGGAAATCTTTATCTCTCCTTCTTTCCTGAATGACACCCTTGCTGAAGAAAGAATTCATATGAATTGGACACCTGTAAAAAGAAATTTAAAAACATAAAATAAATTTTTGCTATTTTCATTGAGGAAAATGGCATTTAGGAGGAAAACCAGAAGCTGAAAGGGAGGAGGACAGATTTCACCCTCCGTAGCCTTCACAGGGACCTGGTGTCCTTTCCAAGGAGGGCCCCCCCCCCTCCGTAGGATGCTTCCTTCCCCTCTGGGCCTCTTGTTGGAACCCACCAGGCACATCTCCGTCCCTCTGACACCTCTGCAGTCGTGGTTTATACCATCTTTCTTTTTTTTTTTAATTTTATTTATTTATTTATTTACGATAGTCACAGAGAGAGAGAGAGAGGCAGAGACACAGGCAGAGAGAGAAGCTGGCTCCATGCATCGGGAGCCCGATGTGGGATTCGATCCCCGGTCTCCAGGATCGTGCCCTGAGCCAAAGGCAGGCGCCAAACCGCTGCGCCACCCAGGGATCCCCTATACCATCTTTCATGTATCCTTTTGGGGACCATAGCATCGTGTATGGAATCATCCGGCTACTTTTTGACAACATTGGGGGGGATTCTGACTTTTGTTGGTTTTAGGGTGTGTGTGTGTCTATCACATGCAGCTATCACGTGCAGCTATCGGATCCTCTGGCTGGGTCACCCAAATGCCGAAATGGTTGGCACAACATCATTTCTGGTGCTGGATCTGGGCAGCTAGCTGGGGTCTCCTGGCTGACCCTGTGCTCGCTGGTGCAATGACTTTCAGCTGGAGGGTCAGCTGAGCTGGAAATTCCGGCTCAACCACATTCTCATGACCTGCAGTGGGTCCCACCAGGTGCCGGGTGCTTCTATTCTCCCTGATGCCTCGCCAGCAGGGAGCCAGACCTTCGGGACGCTCTGGGGGGAGCTCCTGAGGAGCCGGTTGCCCATGGCGGGAGCCCTGGGGCTGCCTGTGTGTGGGAGTCGGGGTGGGGATGGGGCTGGGGTTCTTCAGTCTGCTGTGCTGCCTGGCCTTCAGGCCGAGACCCATGCTCACCCAGCCCCTACTCACTAGGGTGAGGAGGATGCCCTCCATATGCTGGTGTGAGTTATCCAGCACCACAAGGTGTGCAGGCTGAGTCCACCTGGTGCGGGTGGCCCAGGTGCATGAGCTGCAAGTGTGGGACCCAGGAAATTTAACAAAAATCTCCTACCCCTGGGCACACAGAGCAGGACTGATTCCATTTTGTGCTACACCCGCACTTCCCCTATGACCCTGACATGACCTGATTGTTGCTTAAGGCGCTGCCCCACCCTAGTCAGGCTGCTCAACACACCCTAATCAGAAATCAGCTCATAACAATGTAACCCCGCTTTGTGCCCGCCAAATCTGTGCGCCGATTCTGACCAAAGCAATAGGCCAGCTCAAGTGGATACTATAGGGTAAGGTGTAATTCAATCGGCCACCTGCGTGTGAGCTGACATGACTGTGCAACTTTCTGCATATCCCATGGGCCACTGGCCCTTATAAAGCTGCTACGCCTTTTAGTCTCGGGGTCCAAGTCCCTGCTCTGCTGTGTCGGGTGCACTTGGACACAAGCTCCAGCTTGTAAAGAAATCCTTGGGAGTTTGCAATGGTGTTGGCTCCTCAGTGGTTTCTCAGATTCATAATGTTGGGCACAACACAAGGGCCTACTGTCCTGACATCCCTTCTAGGGCCATGCTGACCGCCCTGCAGGCCCTCTCTGCCCCGGGCACACAGTCAAGCGAATGCAGTGAGGGGAGGAAGTGCCCCACACCCAGCCAGCCACAGCCTCCTGTACAGAGGGAGCACAGACCTCCGGGTCGCTTTGCACAGACCCTGGTGACCTGAGGCTTCCTGGCTGTCACTCTGTCCCAGGCCCTCCTGGCCCGCGGGGCGTAGCCTGAGTCCCAGTAAAGTCTGTTGCGTCTTGACCCCGGCATCTGGTCCAGTGGAAGGCACGTTGGGATGTCAGCTGGGTGTTGCTGGCGGCGCCCCTGCAGGGGCTGGTGGGGCCTAGGTGGTACCCCGTCCTCCTCTCTGGGGGTCTCTCCATGCCCCATGAACAGTGTTCTGGGAGACACAGAAACGGGCTGGCTGTGCATTTTCACACCACAACACTTTATTGACTTTCTACAGCAAACGGGCTCAGAGCTCAGAGCCTTCCCCTGGGGAGGGAGACCTTTCTGTCCTTTAGGGGAGGGCAAGAATGACATGGGTTGGGGGGTGGGTGCTGGAGTCCCCCACCTGGGAGCATGTGTGGACTCTGGGTGGGGGCGTGTGTCCTGAGGTTTCAGTCTGAGAGATGGTTCTGAGGACAGCAGAGCTGACATGGACCTGCAACTCATGGGCTTCTGCGCTGGGTCCCAACAGGGCAGCTGGAACCCGGCCTCAGGCTCCCTGGTGCCCCAGCACCTGGAGGAGTCTGCCTCCTGGTGTGGGTGTGGGTGGGGCCCACCATCCTACCCCAGGGTCCAGGAGTCAACATTCAGCTGTGAGAGGGCTCGCTCAGCCCAGGGCCAGAATCCAGGGCTGGCCAGGGCCATGTGGGCTGGGTCCCATTAGTCTTTGTGTTGGGCCTGGGGCGGAGGCTCAAATCACCCCAACCCTCACAGAGCCCAAGGCCAGGCCAGCCCAGATCCCCATGGGTTAGGGGCTGGTGTCCTGCGGGGTGTGTATGCTAAATGAGGGACAGTGGGCGGAGGCAGGGCACAGTGGGTCCTCTGCACCACTCACCTGTACTCACCCTGTTGGGGGTTCCCTGTCTTCCCTCCTCCCTGTAACCCCTGGGTATTCTATGGGACACCCAGGCTTCTGATGGGAGCAGGGTATCCAGAGAAACCTGGGGAGGCTGAGCATGTCCCACAGGGGGCACCTGTACCGGGTCCTTGCTGAGGGCTGATGGTGTGGTGGTGGATGGTGTGGAAGCAAGGTTATGATGGTGGTGGAGTGTGGGGGATGGTGTAGGGGTGATGGTGTTGGGGTATAGTGTGAGTGGGGATTGTGTGGGGCTGTGTGGGTTTGAGGGGGATGGTGTAGGTGGGATGCCAATGGAGATGATGATGTAGGGGGATGGTGTGGGAGTGGGGAATGAGGGGGATGTCGTGGGGGGCCTGCGGACACAGGGCATCTCCTTCCTCTAAGATGCACAAGGAGACGTCTACAGTTAAAGGCGACTAGTCTGGGGTTTGCAGTGACACCTGCCCCTGCCCTGGCTGGACCAGCAGCATTATCTGGGGATCATTATACTATGTATGTTTTCAAATTGCAAATTGTCTCAAATTAAATGCATAGAATTTAGAATAATATAAAGCATCGAGAGTGGGTGTCACTCTGGCCCGTCTGACCCTCATGGGATTGATGTTTGTCCTGCTCCAGCAGCGGCCATGCAGCCTGGCCTCCAGGTTCGGTTCCTCCCCCCACGTCCCACACCCCATCCCCTGCTTCTCAGGAGGCCGTCCCTCTCCCCTTTGGTGTTCAGCTCCCATGGCAACACCTGAAGGCCCCATCCTACTGGGTTCCTCATCCCCGAGGCATCGGGAGTGTGGGCACGGGAGTCATCCCCAACATCCTACCATGGAGCAGTGTGTTTTTGGCTTCTATTGCTCCCCCGGCCTCAGAAGCCCCATTTTCCCTACCCGGAAGGACCCGGGCCTCCCTCAGGGCCCCGAATCCCCCTGGCCCAGCAGCCTCACCTGACCCCCTAGCCATCCCAAAATATGGTGTGGCTGCCGAACGTCCTGTTGAAGTCCAAGTCTACCTGCGTGATGTCCCTGGAGGAGACCAGGGCCTCCTCCTTCATTTCCTGTGGGAAAACTGGGGAGGAGGAGCAGGCGTCAGGGAAACAGACCCCGACTTCTCACGAGCTGCCGTGCTGGGCAGGGAGCCCTGGGGCCACCATGGGAGTGTGTCCTGCCGAAACCTCCTTCCTTCCTCTGGGAGGCCGGGCATGGCGGGAGTGCCCACCAGTGCCCGTGGACACCTGTGTGAGGGCCTGTGCCCAGCTGTTGTGGGCGGGGAGGTGACTGAGTGTCAGCCTGGGTGGGAGGGGATAGGGGTTCAGCCCAGGTGGGAGGGGACATGGGGGTGTTGTGCCCAAGATTGTGAATCCGAGAAACCACTATGGAGCTGACACTGATGCAAACACACAAGGGTTGATTTCCAAACTCGAGTTTGCGTCCAAGTTCACCCGACACAGAGGAGCAGGGACTTGGACCTCGTGGTGGGTTTTTGCTTAGTTTTTAGGACTTGTCTCAGGGACCTCCAGAAGGGCTGGAGTAATTCCTCAAGTTCTGTTTACATTTTGATATGGGGCCTTCAAGGACATTGACCTCTGTTCTCATTCTAATAGGCGCTTCCAGCCCTTGGGGTGGGCTCAGTTCTTATTCTATTGTGGGGCTTTCTAGGACATTAAGCTGCAAACTTTTGTTTTTTTCCTGTAACTGAAGTAATGTAAATTTTACCTCTTCTTCACAGGGGCCTGGGATGGATGGACCTGTTCGAACCCTGAACTTAAAGAGGAAAGACCTTCATTTTCTTGGCCTCCTTGCGTCCCCTCCCATCCTATCTAGCTCTTTCCCCCTTCCCCGGAGCTCCTGAGAGAGCAATTGCAAATGACCTCAACTTGGCAGGGTCTGTTGGGGGACAGGCCCAGGGATTTGGGATCAGGGAGACCTGGGGTGCGGGCATACCGGCTGTGCATCGGGATTTGATGCTGCAGACTCATTCCCTAAGGCTATCTTGACAACTGACTTTGTACATAGAAAAACTCTCCTTTATCTTTAAAAGATGAAGAGCCAGTCAAAGCCTTTTTTCTCTGCCCATCTGATTGCTCAGATTCCAATGTGAGACGTATTTCCTGTTAATAAGGATAATTTACTATCCGTAGTACTATGGTTAAAATATTCTGACACAATTAATTCAGAGGGATGAGGGTTTCTCACCTCTTTCTTCACAGCTCAGTCACTCCTCAGGAAATGCATCTTTATGGATTTGGAAAGAACTGAGAGACATTATTACCAATGGTCCTATTATTATGTGAAGGATCCTTCCCTGAGATTCTTCCCCTGTTTCAACTGACACTGACACACTTTGAACTCTTTGGAAGACAAATGTCAAGGAAATAAATGTTATGCATTGCTAATTTTAAATGCACTTGCAATATGGTGTCTATTATAATAGAAGTATTTTTATCTGATTTTTGCTATTTATTATCTGTTCCTGCTTTTCAGGTTGAGGAGGCATTATACGTGTTCATAAGTGTTTTTCTTTCCTTCTGATATAAAATTCTTACTTTGTTTCCATCAAAGGAACTCTTTAAGAATAAGGCAAAAGTTAATTCAACTATTCTTAAAATGTCTTCACACTTGGAGCCTGATTCATTTAAGTCAATTTTCAAAATAAATCTTATTTATTAGGAAAGAAACAATGATTTATAGGGAAATTGAGAAGATAGTACAGAGCATTTGCATGCACTTGCACTCAGTTTCTCCAATGATTGATATCTTATATCAATACGGTACAAATATTAGCTAATGAATCAATATTAAAATATTCGCATTAACCAAAGACGATACTTTATTCAGATTTCCTTAGTTTTTGCTAAGTTACCACCCCTCATATGACATTCCATTTGTCCTCCTGTTTTCTTAGGCTCCTCTGGATTGTGACAGTCTTTCAGCCTTTCCTTGTTGTTGTTGCACTGGAACACTTTGAGAAGTAGAGTATTTTGTAAAATTTCCCTCAGTTGAGACATGTCTGTTGTTTATCTCATGATTGAACTGTTTTTGTGGATTATATACAGAGATATACTGCCATTTTTATTATATCATATAAAGGATAGATACTATCAACATGATTTATCAGTCTTGGTATCGATCTGATCATCTTGCTGAGGTAGTGTTTGTCATCTTTCTCCATAGTTAAGTGATTCTTCCTCTTCTCTTCTTCTTCTTCTTCTTCTTCTTCTTCTTCTTCTTCTTCTTCTTCCTATTATTATTATTATTATCATTATATTATCATTATTATTTTAAGTTTTTTATAATATATTTTGTAGAGGGAAGTTACTATATGTATTCCACACGTAAGAGTGGGAAGCTATGCTCACCAACTTGAGGGTGGAATGTCTGCACAAATTGTTTGAAATTCTTCTACATGGGAGATTTCTCTTCCTTGTGTGTTTGTTTTTTTTTTTTATTTTTCAAAGATGTTAATTATTTGAGAGAGAGAGAGAGGAGAGAAAAACCATGAGTGAGAGGGGCAGATGGACAGGGAGAAGCAGATTCCCTGCTGAACAGGGAGCCTACATTGGGACCTGGATCATGATCTGACTTAAGGCAGAAGCTTAACTGACTGAGCCACTCAGGTGCCCCTATTTCTTTCTTTCTTTCTTTCTTTCTTTCTTTCTTTCTTTCTTTCTTTCTTTCTTTCTTTCTTTCTTCTTTCTTTCTTCTTTTTCTTTCTTCTTTCAAATAATAAATTTACTTTTTATTGGTGTTCAATTTGCCAACATACAGAATAACACTCAGTGCTCATCCCGTCAAGTGCCCCCCTCAGTGCCCGTCACACATTCACATCCACCCCTGCCCTCCTCCCCTTCCATCACCCCTAGTTCGTTGCTCAGAGTTAGGAGTCTTTATGTTCTGTCTCCCTTTCTGATATTTCCCACACATTTCTTCTCCCTTCCCCTATATTCCCTTTCACTATTATTTATATTCCCCAAGTGAATGAGAACATACAATGTTTGTCCTTCTCCAATTGACTTACTTCACTCAGCATAATACCTTCCAGTTACATCCACGTTGAAGCAAATGGTGGGTATTTGTCGTTTCTAATGGATGAGCAAGGCCCACCTGTTCTCTCTCTTCATCTTCTGAGTTTCCTAAGATATGAATGTTATGGTTTTAATAAGTGGCTGAGTTCCCTATGTCTGCCTCTGTGGTCCATAACTTTCGTTGTTTTTAAGGCTTCCACTTGGGACTGCATCTCAGTTATAGCATTTTTAACGTTGGCCTGACTAAATTTTAGTTCTTTTATTTCTACAGTAAGGGATGCTCTAGTTTTCTTTTGTGCTCTTTTTCTAGCCCAGATGCTATATTTATAATCATTGTTTTAAACTGTAGTTAGACATCATATATTTGTATTGATGGACTTCCTGGCTGTGAATACTACCCCCTGTTATTTTATGGAGTTGAATTTCTACATCTCATTATTTTTTCCAGAAAAGAACGAAGGAAGAAAAAGAAAAACCAAGAAACACCATAACAACTTCCCTCTCCCCCCCAAAAAGAAAACACCAGATTATTTTGGCCTCCTTGTTAAAAGATTCTAAATCCCAAAATAACAAACACAATTAAAGTACCATGAGTTTAAAAATAAGAAATATATATGGTACGTACATAAAAATTAAAATAAGGCAATTAATAAAATAGAATCAAAGAAAATAAATGAAAATAAAGCACAAATTACAAAGGAAGCTAGACCCTACTTTCCAGGCAGTGCTGAATCTCTACAGCCTCTGTGGTCCGACAACTTGTTGGCAGTGAGTGGTCTGTGCGGGGTCTGGGGATGGCCCATGGTGCTGATTGTCAGGTGCACATCTGCCTAGGTGATGCACCTGTAGGGTCAGGGGCCGGGTGGGTTTCAGTGACTCTTGCCTCCAGCGGGTGGCACTGTGCTGCTCCCTGAGACTCAGCGCTGTTTGGCATGATGCCGGTGGGGATGCTGGGTCCTCTGGGTCTGGGGCTGAGCATCCCACCCCCAGTCTGCAGGCCCTCCACAGAAGAGCCCCCAAGCTCATTTCTCAGAACCCTGCTTTCACTCTGCCTATGTCCAAGCTGCTTTTGGTTTTGTTTTTTAATCTCAGACTGTTGTGCCCAAGATTGCGAATCCGAGAAACCACCAAGAAGCCCACACCGAAGCAAACACACAACGGTTTATTTATAAGCTCGAGCTGGTGTCCGAGTATACCCGACACAGCGGAGCAGGGACTTGGACCCCGAGGTGGGTTTTAGCTTAGTTTTAACGGCTTGTCTCAGGGATCTCCAGAAGGGCTAGAGGAATTCCTCGAGTTCTGTTTACATTTTGATATGTGGTCTTCAAGGGCATTGAGCTCTGTTCTCATTCTAATAGGGGCTTCCTGCCCTTGGCCTGGGCTCAGTTTTGATTCTATTGTGGAGCTTTCTAGGACATTAAGCTGTAAACAGCAAAGGTTCCACAACTGGAAGGGGTATGTCACACTGTTGCTATATGCTGAAAATGCGGTACTGGAAACAGGAAACCCGTGAGCCTCCACCAAAACGTGTTAGAACTAAGGAGTGAGTTCAGTAAAGTCACGGACACAAACTGACCCTACAGAGCAGAGTAGCCTTGCTGTGTCCCGACAATGAGCACTCAGGAAGGAAAGGAAGGACGTGAAGGCCTTCTCAGGAGCATCAAGGAGAATAAATAATGAGACTGAACCAAAGGAGCACAAGACTTGTGCACTGAGCCATACCAGGCTCTGGGAGGCCGTCCTGGGCTCGTGGGGTGGGAGCCTCATCTTGTGAAAATGTCTGCAGTTCCTGTAGGCACCCTCAGTTTCAATGTCATTCCTATCAAAATCATGGTGGCAGGTCTTAGAAATAGGAAAAAAAAATCCATAACATCCATCCTCCCCCACAAATGACCCGGGACAGCAAATCAGTATTTGAGAAGCAGGACAGAGCGGGATGCAGCACTTTCCGATTTCAAATGATGTCACAGAGACACAGGATAAAGCAGTGTGGTTTTCGGGCCCCCACCTGGCTCTGTTGGTTAAGCATCCGACTCCTGACCACACCTCCTGCCCCGATATTAGGGGTGGTGAGTTCTAGCCCTGGGCTGGGCCATGGACGAGGTGTGGAGCCTATGTAGGCAAACCAGTCCCATGGTGGGTGGTCCCAGTATAAGCTGAATGAGCAAAACAGACAGTCCAGAAGGAAATGTGCTGTGATACAACTGATTTTTTAACTTAATTTAATTTAAACCCAATTAATTAATGGATAGTGTATTATACTTTCAGAGGAAGAATTCAGGGATTCACCAGTTGGAGATAACAGCAGTGCTCATGACATCACATGCCCTCCTTCATGCCGGTCTCCTTTTAACCCACCCCCCCGCCTCCAACGCCCCTCAGTTTGTTTCCTATCATTAAGAGTCTGTATTTCCTGCAACTGTTTTCATCTTGTTTTTCCTTCCCTTCACAGTTGTTATATGCTTTGCTTCTCTAATCCCACCTATGAATGACACCACACGGTCATTCTCTTTCCTGACTGACTTATTTCACTTAACATGATCCCTCTAGTTCTATCCACGTCATTGCAAATGGCAAGATTTCTTTCTCTTTGATAGCTGAATACCATTCCTCTCTCTATGACCATCATTTATCTCCCATCCTTTTTATCCATCATCTGCCCGAGGGCACCGAGGCTCCTCCCACAGTGTGGCTACTGTTGACCCGGATACTGTGAACATCAGGACATGCAGGTGTCCCGATTCTCACTGCATCTGTATCTTCGGAGTGAGCTCAGGCCGTTCACCTGCTGGTCGCAGGGCGGCTCTATTTGTAACTTCCTGAGGAGCCTCCACACTGTTTCCAGGGTGGCTGCACCAGCCCGCAGTCCCGCCCACAGTGGAAGAGGGTTGAGTGAGTTTTGTGGGATGTGGTAAAAGTCTGGTCCACATTTCATTTCGCATCCTGTGGGCTCCAATTCCTTGTCCTTTAGTATTTCTGGGGAAGCCGGGTGTTGGGCTCCGTTTCAGTGAGACGTTTCCGAAGCTAACAGGCCAAAGCTGGAGCCTGAAAGGAGGCAGGTGCTGTCCCTGAAGCACCCGCTGCCTCCTGCACAACCTCCTACAGCGCCTGAGCGTCCCGCAGGGGGCGCCCGAGCCCAGGCCCCACGCAGGGGGCATGAATGTGCAGTAGGCCTCCTCTGCCTGTAATAACAGGAGCAAGCCTGTGCTGGGGTAGGCCTGAGGAGGACGTGGGGAAGCGTCCACACTGATGAGCCACAGCTTCAGGAAATTGTGGGCTTGCATCCAGGCTGAAAGGAGCCCCTGGGCCACTCAGGACCCACGGGGAGTCTTCAGGAAGATATGGGCCCACATCCACGCTGACAAGAGCCCCTGGGCCACCTCAGGACATAAGTTGAGGCTTCTGGAAGTTGGGGTCCACATTCACGGTGACAGGAGCCCCGGTCTCCTCAGAACCCTCAGTGATGTTCGGGAGGACGTTGGGTGACATCTACACAACAGGATGCTGACTTCTTTAGGACCCCCGGTGTTGACTTGGGGAAATATGGGATACGTCCATGCGGACAGAAGACCCCAGCCTTGTCAGGGCCTGTGGTGAGGCCTCAGAAAAATGTGGGTGGCTAATCTACACTGACAAGAGTCTCCAGCCTCCTCAGGACCCACTGTGAAGTTTTTGGAAGATTTGGGGCCACATCTATGCTGACAGGAGCCCCCAGCCTCCTCAGGTCTTATGGTGAGGCTGAGGAAAATGTGGGGCCACGTCAATCCTGACAGGACCTGGACTTTGGCTTCTGGAAATTTGGGGCTGCGTCTATGCTGACAGGAGCCCACAGCCTCCTCAGGATGCGCCGTGAGTTTTCTGGGGGATGTGGGGCCATGTCCAGGCTGACAGGAGCCCCCGGCCACCTGAGGACCTGCTTGAGGCTTCCAGAGGATGTGAGGCATAGTCCACAGTGACAGGAGACCCAGCATCCTCAGGACGCGCTGACTATGACTCAGGAACACGTGGGGCCACGTCCGCACTCACAGAAGCCCGGCTTCCTCAGGACCCCCTGGAGGACTCTGGAGGTGCCGTTGGGGGCCACGTCCACATCAGAAGGGACTACTCAGAACCACAGGGTAAGTGAATGGGTAGAATGAATGGTAGGGTCAGGGGAGGGGAGGCAGTTGGTGGTTAGGCTTAGGTTAGATGTTAGGTGTTTGTGATTAAGCTTATGGTTACGGATTACAGGTTAGGGTGAGGAATAAGGGTAAGGGTCAGTGGTTAGGAGTTAGGATGGGTGTTAGGGATTAGGGAACGGGGTTAGGGTTAGCGATAGGATTTAGAGTTAGGGTTAGGGTTTAGGCTTTAGGGAATAGGGCAGGAGGTTTGGAGGTGGGGTTAGGGTTATGGTTACAGTTAGGGTTGGGCTTAGGTTTCCATTTAGGGTTAGGGGTTAGGGTGTGAGTTAGGGTTAGGAGTAAGGGTTAGGGGTTAGGGTAAAAGGCTATGTTTAGGGTTAAGGCGAGGGTTAGGTTTAGGATAGGGGTTTGTGCTAGGTTTAGGGTTAGTGTTTAGTTAGGGATTAGGGTCAGGTCAGGGTCAGGGTATGGTTTTGGAAAAGGATAAGAGATAGGTTTAGGGTGTAGTTTAGGAGTTAGTTTAGGGTACAGGTTAGAGTACAGTTTGGGGTATGTGATAGGATTGGTATTGGGTTAAGGTTAGGGTACAGGTTAAGGTTAGGAATAGGATTTGAGTATATTAAGTTAAGGTTAGGGTTAGAGGTTAGGGTTAGATTTAAGGTAGGGGTCAGGCTTAAGGGTTTAGAATAGGTTTAGGATTTAGGGTGAGGGTTGGCAGAAAGGTTCAGTGAATGTGTTTTGGTCTTGGGGTTTGTGTTTGGTTTTCGATTAGTGATGGGTTTTGTTTAAGGGTTACGTTAACATTAGGATTAAGTATAGGGTTAGGGTTATGTCTGTGTATGGTTAGAGTTTGGGTCTTGGCATGTGCCTGCACTCGGACTCCTAGTATTGGGCAGTTTAGTTTTATGCACTCTAGGTTTTGGTTTCAAAGATAGCATGACTCCACCAAGTCAGTGGCCTCCCTGGAGAATCAAAATCCAGGCTTCTGCTGGGGTCAGAATATACATGGCAGGCTTCTCCCAAGCTGAGCTAAGGAGGGGATTTGTGGGTCTAAAGACTCTTTATTTGGATTTTCAGTTGTCTTTCTGATATTATCTCTACTGCGCCCATGTTTCATCAATACTACCAATTATTATTTTAAAGTTTTACTTGAATTCCTCTTTGTAAACACAGTATGATATAGCTTCTGGTTTACCACATAGTGATTCAACCCTTGGATACAACGCCTGGTACTTGGTCACAGGTGCCCTCCACTGTCCCTATCGCCTGATTCCCCATCCCCCCCCCTTCCTCTGGTATTTATTAGTTTATTCTCTGTGACTAAGAGTGTGTCTCTTGGTTTGCTTCTCTCATCCCCCCTGAGCCCCTTTGCCAGTTTGTTTGGTTTCTTAAAATCCATATGTGAATGCAATTGTATGGTATTTGGTATCTGTCTTTCTCTGACTGAGTTCATTTAGCATAAATCCTTTCCACTCCTTCCACGTCATTGTAAATGGCTTCATTTCATCCCTTCTGATGACCGAGTGATGTCGCAGTGTGTATATTTACCACATCTTTCTGCCCATTCATCTGCCGATGGACATCTGGGCTGTATCCACAGTTTGGCTGTTGTTGATTACGCTGCTACAAACACTGTGCTGCATGTTTAGAATCTACTAAAGTACTTTTGTATCCACAGGGTAAATACCTAGCTCTGCAATTTTGGAATCGTAGGGTAGCTCTATTTTTAACTTCTTTTTAAAAAAATTTTTTTATGATAGTCACAGAGAGGCAGAGACATAGGCAGAGGGAGAAGCAGGCTCCATGCACTAGGAGCCCGAAGTGGGATTCCATCTCGGGTCTCCAGGATCGCGCCCAGGGCCAAAGACAGGCACCAAACCACTGCACCACCCAGGGATCCCCTTTTTTTAACTTCTCGAGGACCATCCACACTGTTTTCCACAGTGGCTACATCTTTTTGCATGCCCACCAGGAGTGTAAGCGTGCTACCTCTTCTCCATAGCCTCACCAACACCTGTTGTTTCTTGTGTTGTTAATATTAGCCATTGTGACGGTTGTCAGGTGACATATAATTGTGGCTTTGGTTTGCATTTCCCTGATGATGGGTGACGCTTAGTGTCTTTCCGTGTGTCTGGTGGCCATCTGGCTGTCTTGGCAGAGACAAAGTCCATTCATTTTTCTGCCCATCTCCAGTTGCATAATTTGTTTTTAGGATCTTGAGATTTATATTTCCTTTATGTGTTTTGCATACTAACTCTTCATTGGATGTGTTGTTTACCAATTGCTCCTTTCATTTTGTATGTTGCCTTTTAGCTTTGGTTTTTTCCTTCACTTTGTGGAAGCTTTTCAATTTGATGAATTCCCAATAGTATTTTTGCTTTTGTTTCCTCACCTCAGAGGCATATCTAGAAAGAAGATCCAGGGATCTCTGGGTGGCGCAGCGGTTTAGTGCCTGCCTTTGGCCCAGGGCCCGATCCTGGAGACCTGGGATCGAGTCCCACGTCAGGCTCCCTGCATGGAGCCTGCTTCTGTCTCTGCCTATGTCTCTTTCTCTGTGTGTGTGTGTGTGACTATCATAAATAAATAAAAATTAAAAAAACAAATTATATATATATATATATATATATATATATATATATATATATATATAAAAGAAGATCCAATGGCCAATGTCAAAGACGTTGCTGCCTATCTTTTCTTCTTTGTATGGTTTCAAGTCTCACATTTAGGTCTTTCATCCATTTTGAATTTATTTTTTATATATATGGTGTAAGAAAGTGGTCCAGTTTCATTCTTCTGCATTTGGCTGCCTGGTTTTCCCAATACCATTTGTTCTTATCCTGGGGTCAGGGTTAGGGTTTGTTGAAGAGACTGTCTTTGTGCTTTGGATATTCCTTCCTGCCTTGTTGTCGATTAATGGATCATAGAATTACAGGTTTGTATCTTGTTTCGGATTTCCATTCTGTTTTATTGATATAAGCATCTCCTGTTGGGAGATCCTTGATTACTGATTCAATTTCTTTGCTGGTTATCTGACTGTTCAAGTTTCTTATTTCTTCCTTTTTCATTTTTGCTATGTTATATATTTCCAGGAATTAATCTATTTCTTCCAGGTTCTAGGTTGCTGGCATATAATTTTTCATAATGTTCTCTTATAATCGTTTGTATTTCTCTAGTGTTGGTTGTAATATCTCTTTTCTCATTTGAGATTTTATTTGGGTCCTTTCATCTTTTTATCTTTTTTCTTTTTTAAGGATTTATTTATGGATTCATGAGAGACACAGAGAGGCAGAGGTATAGACACAGGGAAATTGAGGCTCCATGCGGGGAGCCTGATGTGAGACTTGATTCCCCAAGACACCTGGATGATGACCTGAGCCAAAGCAGATGCTCAACCACTGAGGCACCAAGGTGCCTTGCTGATTCAAATCCTTTGCTAGTTAAGGGTCTGTTCACATTTTTTATTTCTTCCTATTTCAATTTTGCTCATTTGCACATTTCTAGGCATTTGTCCATTTCCTCCAGGTCTCCCAGTATGTTAGCGTATAATCTTTCATAGTATTCCCTTATAATTGTCTTATTTTTCTGGTGTTGATTGTGATCTCTCTTCTCTCATTTGTGATTTTATTTATTTAGGTCTTTTTTCTCGTTGATGAGGCTGGCTAGGGCTTGATCTATTTTCTTAATTATTTTGAGGAACCATCTCTTTGTTTCGTTATTCCATTCTACTGCTTTGTTGTTTATGTATTGTTTATTTGTGCTCTCATCTTTATTTTCCCCCTGTTCTATAGGCTTTAGGCTTTGTTTACTAATCATTTTCCAGCTTCTTAAGGTGTAGGGTTAGGCTGTGTATTGGAGACTTCTTGTTTCTTGAGGTAGGCCTGTATTGCTATGTACTTCCCTCGTACGACTGCCTTTGCTACATCCCAGAGGTTTGGAGAAACATGTTTTCATTTTCATTTGTTTTAAATTTCCTCTTTAATTTCCTGGTTGCTCCATTCATTCTCTAGTAGGATGTTCATAATCTCCACATATTTTTGGTCTGTCCAAATTTTTTCTTACTGTTGACTTCGAGTTTCATAGCGTCATGGTCTGAAAATGTACAGGGCGTGATATCAACCTTCTTGTACCTGTTGTACCTGTTGAGGGCTGATTTGTGGGCCATGATATGACCTGTTCTGGAGAATGTCCCATGTGCAATTGAAAGGAATGTGTATTCTGCTTTAGGAATAAATGTTCAGACTATATCTGTTGAGTTCCTGTGGTCCATTGTGTCAAGGCTGTTTTTCCCTTGTTGATTTTCTGTATAGATGAGCGGTCCATTGCCATTAGTGGGTGTTAAAATCCGCTGTCATTGTATTATTATCAGTGAGTTCCTGTACATTTGTTGTTAATTGGTTTCTATATTTAGGTACTGCCATTTTGGCAGCATAAATATATAGTTGTTTGATCTTGACAGAGAGTCTTTTTAATTATGAAATAATGCCCTTCTTCATCGCTTGTTACAGTATTTGTTCTTTCTTTTTTGAAATGTAAATATTTTATTTAGTTATCCATGAGAGATACACAGAGAAGCAGAGGCAGAAATATAGGCAGAAGTACAGGCAGGCTCCCCAAATGGAGGCTGATGTGGGACTCGGTCCTGGGATCCCCAGGCATACAGGCACGGGGATGATGGGCGGAGGAGGGGCCCCAGAACATGGCCTGCCCCGGCCCCCTTGACAGAGGGAGCACAGACATCGGGGTGGCTTTGCACAGAAACTGATGACCTGAGGCTTCTTGGCTATCACTCTGTCCCAGCCCCTCCTGGCCCGCGGGGCACAGCCTGAGTCCCAGAAAAGTCTGTCAGGTCCTGAACCTGGCATCCGGCCGCCCCTGGAAGTCACATGGGGAGGTCAGCTGGGTGTGGATGGTGGCGCCCCTGCAGGGGCTGGTGGGGCCTGGGTGGTGCCCCCTCCTCCTCCCTGGGGGTCTCTCCAAGCCCCGTGCACAGTGTTCTGGGAGACACAGAAAAGGCCTGGCTGTGTATTTTCGCACCACAACACTTAATTGGCTTTCTACAGCAAATGGGCTCAGAGCCGAGGGTGCACGCCTTCCCCTAGGGACGGAGAGCTTTCTGTCCTTTAAGGGAGGGCAAGAATGACACGGGTTGGGGGGGCGGGTGCTGGAGTCCCCCACCTGGGAGCTTGTGTGGAATCCGGTTGGGGGCGTGTGTCCTGAGGTTTCAGCCTGAGAGACGGTTCTGAGGACAGCAGAGCTGACCTGGACCTGTAGCTCATGGGCTCCTATGCTGGGTCCCCGCAGGGCAGCTGGACCCCGGCCTCGGGCTCCCAGGTACCCCAGCACCTGGAGCAGCCTGCCCTCTGGTGTGGGTATGGGTGGGGCCCACCGGCCTACCCCTGCTCTCCCCACCCTGGTGTGTCCCAGGATCCAAAGGGCGCCCTAGGTCAGCAACCTGGATCAGTGGGGTATGCCCAGGGCCCAAGAGGCCACATCCAGCTGTAAGACGGCTTGCTAGCCCGGGGCCAGAATCCAGGGCTGGCCAGGGCCATGGGGGGCTGGATCCCATTAGTCTTTGTGTTAGGCCTGGCGGGGGCTCAAATCAACTCAGCCCCCACAGAGCCCGGGGCCAGGTCAGCCCAGGTTCCTATGGGTTAGGGGCTGGTGTCCTGTGCAGGGTGTGCCGCCCTCCAGGAGGGACAGTGGGCGGAGGCAGGACACGGTGGATCCTCTGCACCACTCACCTGCACCCACCCTGTCGGGGGCTCCCTGTCTTTCCAGCTCCCTGCAACCCCTGGGTACTCTATGGGACACCCGGGCTTCTGATGGGATCAGGGTATACAGAGAAACTCGGGGAGGCTGAGCATGTCCCACAGGGGGCATCTGCATCAGGTCGTTGCTAGGGATAAATGGTGTGGGGGTGGATCCTGTGGGAGCAGGGGTATGATTGTGGTGGAGTGTGGGGGATGGTGTAGGGGGGATGGTGTTGGGGTATAGTGTGGGTGGGGATTGTGTGGGGCTGTGTGGGTGTGAGGGGGATCATTTAGGTGGGATGCCTTTGGGGATGATGTAGAGTGGGGAGTGGGGAATGAGGGGGATGTCGTGGGGGGCTTGCACACACAGGGTATCTCCTTCCCCTAAGATGCACAACGAGACGTCTACAGTTAAAGGCGACCCCAGTCTGGGGTTTGTTGTGACACCTGCCCCTGGGGTGCGGTGTGGTCAGTGCAGGGCCGTGGCTGGACCGGGAGCATTATTTGGGGGTCATCATAATATGCATGCTTTCAAATTGCCAATTGTCTCAAATTAAATGCATAGAATTTAGAAATATATAAAGCACCGAGAGTGGGTGTCACTCTGACCCGTCGGACCCTCATGGGATCGATGTGTATCCTGCTCCAGCCGTGGCCATGCCACCTGGCCCCCAGGTCCGGTTCCTGCCCCTCACATCCCCCACCCCATCCTCTGCTTCTCATGGGGCCGTCCCTCTCCCCTTTGGTGTTCAGCTCCCATGGCAACCCCTGGAGGCCCCATCCTAGTGGCTTCCTCATCCCTGAGGCCCAGAGGGGTGGGCACGGTGGTCATCCCAATCACCCTACCATGGAGTGGTGTGTTGTTGGCTGCTGTTGCTCCCCCTGGTGTCAGAGGCCCCGTTTTCCCTACACAGAAGCCCCCGGGGCCCCAAAGCCCCCTGGCCCAGCAGCCTCACCCGACCCCTAGCAGTCCTAATATATGATGTGGCTGCCGAACGTCCTGTTGACGTCCATGTCTACCTGTGTGATGTCCCTGGAGGAGACCAGGGCCTCCTCCTTCATTTACTGTGGGAAAACCGGGGAGGAGGAGCAGGCATCAGGGACAAACCCTGACCTGTCATGAGCTGCCATGTTGGGCAGGGAGCCCTGTGGTCACCATGGGAGTGTGTCCTGCCAAAACCTCCTTCCTTCCTCTGGGATGCCAGGGATGGGGGGAGTCCCCACCGTGCCCGTGGGACCTTTGTGAGGGCCTGTACCCAGTTGTTGTGGGCGGGGAGGTGACAGAGTGTCAGCCTGGTTGGGAGGGGATAGGGGTTCAGCCAAGGTGGGAGGGGACATGGGGGTATTGTGCCCAAGATTGTGTATCCGAGAAACCACTAAGGAGCTGACACCGATGCAAACACACAAGGGTTGAATTCCAAACTCGAGTTTGCGTCCCAGTACACCCAACACAGCGGAGCAGGGACTAGGACCCGGAGTTGGGTTTTAGCTTAGTTTTAAGGGCTGGTCTCAGGGACGTCCAGAAGGGCTGGAACAATTCCTCAAGTTCTGTTTACATTTTGATATGGGGCCTTCAAGGGCATTGACCTCTGCTCTCATTCTAATAGGGGCTTCCTGCCCTTGGCCTGGGCTCTGTTTTGATTCTATTGTGGGGCTTTCTAGGACATTAAGCTGTAAACTTTTGTTTTTTTCCTGTAACTGAAGTAATGTAAATTTCATCTCTTCTTCACAGGGGCCTGGGATGGCTGGGCGTGTGCGAATGCTGAATTTAAATTGGAATGGCCTTAATTTTTCTCTGCCTCCATGTGTCCTGTCCCATCCTATCTAGTTCCTTCCCCCTTCCCAAGAGCTCCTAAGAGAGCAATTGCAAATGACCTCAGCGTGGCATCCTGTGTTGGGGGGACAGGCCCAGTGATTGTGATCAGGAAGACCTGGTGTGTGGGTGTCCCAGCTGTGCAGCAGGATTCGATGCTGCTGACTCTTATTCCCTAAGGCCATCTTGACAACTGACTTCGTACATAGAAAAACTCTCCTTTGTCTTTAAAAGATGAGGAGCGGGTCAAAGTGTTTTTTCTCTGCCCATCTGATTGCTCAGATTCCAATGTGAGACGTATTTCCTGTTAATAAGGATAATTTACTATCCGTAGTACTATGGTTAAAATATTCTGACACAAGTAATTCAGAGGGATGAGGGTTTCTCATCTCTTTCTTCACAGCTCAGTCACTCATTAGAAAATGCATCTTTATGGATTTGGAAAGTTCTGAGAGACATTATTACCAATGGTCCTATTATTATGTGAAGGATTCTTCCCTGAGATTCTTCCCCTGTTTCAACTGACACTGAAACACTTTGAACTCTTTGGAAGACAAATGTCAAGGAAATAAATGTTATGCATTGCTAATTTTAAATGCACTTGCAGGGGGATCCCTGGGTGGCGCAGCGGTTTGGCGCCTGCCTTTGGCCCAGGGCGCGATCCTGGAGACCCGGGATCGAATCCCACGTCGGGCTCCCGGTGCATGGAGCCTGCTTCTCCCTCTGCCTATGTCTCTGCCTCTCTCTCTCTGTGACTATCATAAATAAATAAAAATTTAAAAAATAAAAAATAAAAATAAATGCACTTGCAATATGGTGTCTATTGTACTAGAAGTATTTTTATCTGATTTTTGCTATTTATTATCCTTTACTGCTTTTCAGGTTGAGGAGGCATTATACGTGTTCATAAGTGTTTTTCTTTCCTTCTGATCTAAAATTCTTACTATGTTTCCATCAAAGGAACTCTTTAAGAATAAGGCAAAAGTTAATTCAACTATTCTTAAAATGTCTTCACACTTGGAGCCTGATTCATTTAAGTCAATTTTCAAAATAAATCTTATTTATTAGGAAAAAAACAAAGATTTATAGGGAAATTGAGAAGATACTACAGTGAATTCTCATGCACTTGCACTCAATTTCTCCAATTATTGATATCTTATATCAGTACGGTACAAATATTAGCTAATGAATCAATATTAAAATAGTCACAATAACTAAAGACCATACTTTATTCAGATTTCCTTAGTTTTTGCTAAGTTACCATCCCTCATATCACATTCCATTTGTCCTCCTGTTTTCTTAGGCTCCTCTGGATTGTGACAGTCTTTCAGCCTTTCCTTGTTGTTGCACTGGAACACTTTGAGAAGTAGAGTATTTTGTAAAATTTCCCTCAGTTGGGACATGTCTCATTTATCTCATGATTGAACAGTTTTTGTGGATTATATACAGAGATATACTGCCATTTTCATTATATCATATAAAGGATAGATACTATCAACATGATTTATCAGTCTTGGTATCAATCTGATGATCTTGCTGAGGTAGTGTTTGTCACCTTTCTCCGCAGTAAACTGATCCTTTATTATTATTATTAATTATTATTATTATATTATCAATATTATTTTACATTTTTCATAATATATTTTGTAGAATGAAGTTACTATCTGTATTCTACACATAAGAGTGGGAAGCTATGCTCATGAACTTGACGGTGGAATGTCTGCAAAAATTGTTTGAAATACTTCTACATGGGAGATTTCTCTTGTGGGTTTGTTTCTTTTTCAAATATATTTTTTATTTATTTGAGAGAGAGTGGAGAGAAAAAGCATGAGTGAGAGGGGCAGAGGGAGAGGGAGAAACAGGTTTCCTGCTGAACAGATAGCCTGCCTTGGGACCTGGATCATGATCTGAGCCTAAGGTTTAACTAACTGAGCCACACAGGTGCCACTCTTCTTCCCTTCCTTCCTTCCTTCCTTCCTTCCTTCCTTCCTTCCTTCCTTCCTTCCTTCCTTTCCCTTTCTTTCTTTCTTTCTTTCTTTCTTTCTTTCTTTCTTTCTTTCTTTCTTTCTTTCTTTCTTCTTTTAATAATAATTTTATTTTTTATTGGTGTTCATGTCGCCAACATACAGAATAACTCCCAGTGCTCATCCTGTCAAGTGCCCCCCTCAGTGCCCGTCACCCATTCACCCGCACTCCCTGTCCTCCTCCCCTCCCAGCATCCCTTGTTACTTTCTCAGAGTTAGGAGTCTTTATGTTCTGTCTCCATTTCTCATATTTCCCACACATTTCTTCTCCATTCCCTTATATTCCTTTTCACTATTATTTATATTAATGCATTGAATGACAACATACGTTTGTCCTTCTCTGATTGACTTACTTCACTCAGCATAATACCCTCCAGTTCCATCCACATTGAAGCAAATGGTGGGTATTTGTCGTTTCTAATGGCTGAGTAATATTCCATTGTATACATAAACCACATCTTCTTTATCTATTCATCTTTCGATGGACACCATGGCTCCGTCCACAGTTTCGCTATTGTGGACATTGCTGCTATACACATCAGGGTGCAGGAGTCCCAGCGTTTTATTGCATCTGAATCTTTGAGGTAAATCCGCAACAGTGCAATTGCTGGGTCGTAGGGCAGGTCTGTTTTTAACTCTTTGAGGAACCTCCACACAGTTTTCCACAGTGGCTGCACCAGTTCACATTCCCACCAACAGTGTAAGAGTCTTCCCTTTTCTGTGCATCCTCTCCAACATTTGTTGTTCCTTGCCTTGTTAATTATCCCCATTCAGTGGTGTGAGGTGGTTCTCATTGTGGTTTTGATTTGTATTTCCCTGATGGCAAGGAATGCAGAGCATTTTTCCATGTTCATCTTGGCCATGTCAATGTCTTCCTCTGTGAGATTTCTCTTCATGTCTTTTGCCCATTTCATGATTGCATTGTTTGTCTCTTGGTGTTGATTTTAAGATGTTCTTTATAGATCTTTGAAACTAGCCCTTTATCTGATACGTCATTTGCAAATATCTTCTCCCATTCTGTAGGTTGTCTTTTAGTTTGGTTGACTGTATCCTTTGCTGTGCAAAAGCTTCTTATATTGATGAAATCACAATAGTTCATTTTTGCTTTTGTTTCTTTTGCCTTCGTGGATGTATCTTGCAAGAAGTTACTGTGGCCAAGTTCAAAAAGGATGTTGCCTCTGATCTCCTCTAGGATTTTGATGGACTCTTGTCTCACATTTAGATCTTTCATCCATTTTGAGTTTATCTTTGTTTATGGTGAAAGAGAGTAGTCTAGTTTCATTCTTCTGCATGTGGATGTCCATTATCCCTGCACCATGTATTGAAGAGACTGTCTTTCTTCCAATGGGTAGTCTTTACCCCCTTATCAAATATTAGTTGACCATAAAGTTCAGGGTCCAATCCTGGGGTCTCTTTTCTGTTCCACTCATCTATTTGTCTGTTTTTGTGCCAGTACCACACTGTCTTGAACCACAGCTTTGTAGTACACCATGAAATCTGGCATTGTGATGCCCCCAGATATGGTTGTCTTTTTTAAAATTCCCCTGGCTATTCAGGGTCTTTTCTGATTCCACACAAGTCTTTTTTTTATGATAGTCACACACACACACACACACACACACACAGAGAGAGAGAGAGAGAGAGAGAGGCAGGGACACAAGCAAAGCGAGAAGCAGGCTCCATGTACTGGGAGCCTGACATGGGATTCGAACCCAGGTCTCCAGGAACGTGCCCTGGGCCAAAGGCAGGCGCCAAACCGATGCACCACCCAGGGATCCCGATTCCACACAAATCTTAAAATGATTTGTTCTAAATCTCTGAAGAAAGTCCATGGTATTTTGATAGGGTTTGCATTAAACCTGTACATTGCCTTGGTAACATTGACATTTTCACAATGTTAATTCTGCCATTCCATGAGCATGGAATATTTTTCCATCTCTTTGTGTCTTCCTCAATTTCTTTCAGAAGTGTTCTATAGTTTTTAGGGTATAGAATATTTACCTCCTTAGTTAGGGTTATTCCTAGATATCTTATGCTTTTGGGTGCAATTGTAAATGAGATTGACTCCTTCATTTCTCTTTCTTCAGTCTCATTGTTAGTGTATAGAAATGCCATTGATTTCTGGCAATTGATTTTGTATCCTGCAACGCTACCAAATTCTGTATGAGTTGTAGCAATCTTGGGGTGGAGGCTTTTGGGTTTTCTAGGTACAGTATCATGTCATCGGCGAAGAGGGGGAGTTTGACTTCTTCTTTGCCAATTTGAATGCCCTGAATGTCTTTTTGTTGTCTGATTGCTGAGGCTAGGAATTCCAGTACTATGTTGAATAGCAGTGGTGAGAGTGGACATCCCTGTCTTGTTCCTCATCTTAGGGGAAAGGCTTCCCGTGCTTCCCCATTGAGCATGATATTTGCTGTGGGCTTTTCGTAGATGGCTTGTAAGATGTCGAGGAATGTTCCCTCCATCCCTACACTCTGAAGTATTTTGATCAGGAATGGATGCTCTATTTTGTCAAATACTTTCTCTGCATCTAATGAGAGGATCATATGGTTCTTGGTTTTTCTCTTGCCGATATGATGAATCACATTGATTGTTTTATGAGTGTTGAACCAGCCTTGTGTCCTGGGGATAAGTCCTACTTGGTCATGGTGAATAATTTTATTAATGTACTGTTGGATCCTATAGGCTAGTATCTTGTTGAGAATTTTGCATCCATATTCATCAGCGATATTGGTCTGTAATTCTCCTTTTTGGCAGGGTCTTTGTTGGTTTTGGAATGAAGGTGATGCTGGCTTCATGGAACGAATTTGGTAGTACTCCATCTCTTTCTATCTTTCCAAACAGCTTTAGTAGAATAGGTATGAATTCTTCTTTAAACGGTTGATAGAATTCCCCTGGGAAGCCATTTGGCCCTGGACTCTTGTGTCTTGGGAGGTTTTGGATGACTACTTCAATTTCCTCCCTGGTTTTTGGCCTGTTCATTTTTTCTCTTTCTTCCTGTTCCATTTTTTGGTAGTTTCTGGCTTTCCAGGAATGTGTCCATTTCTTCTAGAATGCCTAATTTATTGGTGTATACCCAATAATATAATAATAATTATAGCCAATAATATAATAATATTATAGCCAATAGTATATTTTAAAAATCGTTTTATTTCCTTGGTGTTGGTAGTGACCACTCCTTTCTGATTCATGATTTTATTAATTTGAATATTCTCTCTCTTCTTTTTAATAAGGTTGGCTAATGGTTTATCTATCTTATTAATTCGTTCAAAGACCCAACTCCCCGTTCCGTTGATCTGTTCCACAGTTCCTCTGGTCTTGATTTCCTTGTGTTCTGCTCGAATGTTAATTAACTCTATTCTTCTGTTGGGTGTAGGATCTATCTGCTGTATTTTCTCTAGCTCCTTTATGTGTAACGTTAGCTTTTGTATTTGAGTAGTTTCCCGTTTTTGAATGGATGCTGTATTGTGATGTATTTCCACCTTAAGGCTGCTTTTGCTGATCCCAAAGATTTTGAATGCTTGTATGTTCATTCTCATTAGTTTCCATGAATCTTTTTAATTCTTCCTTAATTTCCTGGTTGACCCTTTCGTCTTTTAGCAGGATGATCCTTCACCTCGACGTGTTTGAGGTCCTTCCAAACTTCTTGTTGTTATTTAGTTCTAATTTCAAGGCATTATGGACTGAGAATATGCAGGGGATGATCCCAATCATTTGTTATCGGTTCAGACCCTATTTGTGACCCAATATGTGGTCTATTCTGGAGAAAGTTCCATGTGCACCTGAGAAGAATGTGTATTCAGTTGAGTTTGGATGTAAAGTTCTGTATATATCTGTGAAATCTATCTGGTCCAGTGTATTATTTAAAGCTCTCGTTTCTTTGGAGATGTTGTGCTTAGAAGACCTATCGAGGGTAGAAAGAGCTAGATTGAAGTCACCAAGTATAAGATAATTATTATCTAAGTATTTCTTCACTTTGGTTATTAATTGGTTTAAATATTTGGCAGCTCGCGCATTCAGGGCATATATTGAGGATTGTTAAGTCCTCTTGTGGGATAGATCCCTTAAGTATGACTTAGTGTCCCTCTTCAACTCTCACTACACTCTTTGGGTTAAATTTTAGTTTATCTGATATAAGGATGGCTACCCCTGCTTTCTTTTGAGCACCATTTAAATGGTAAATGGTTCTCCAACATTTAATTTTCAGATTGTAGGTGTCCTTTGTCTAAAATGAGTCTCTTGTAGACAGCAAATAGGTGGGTCCTGCTTTCTTATCCAGTCTGAAACCCTGTGCCTTTTGATGGGGTCATTAAGCCTGTTCACGTTCAGAGTTACTATCGACAGATATGAGTTTAGTGTCATCATGATATCTCTTCAGTCTTTGTTTTTGTCGATTGTTCCACTGAACTTCTTCTTAAAGGGGAATTTTAAGAGTCCCCCTTAAAATTTCTTCCAGAGCTTGTTGGAGGTCACATATTCTTTCAGTTCCTGCCTGTCTTGGAAGCTCTTTATCTCTCCTTCCATTTTGAATGAGAGCCTTGCTGGATAAAGTATTCTTGGTTGCTTGTTCTTCTCATGGAGGACCCTGAATATATCCTGCCAGCCATTTCTGGGCTGCCAGGTCGCTGTGGAGAGGTCTTCTATTACCCTAATGCTCCTCCCCATAAGGCAGGGATTTCTTTTCTCTTACTGCTTTAAGCATCTTCTCTATATGTTTGGAATTTGCAAGCTTCACTATTAAATGTCGAGGTGTTGGACGGTTTTTATTGATTTTAGGGGGGGATCTCTCTATTTCCTGGATCTGAATGCCTGTTTCCCTTCCCAGACTAGGAAATTTTTCAGCTAGGATTTGTTCAAATACTTATTCTGGCCCTCTACCCCTTTCGGCGCCCTCAGGAACCCAAATTACACATTGCTTTTTCTTCCTCAGGCTGTCGTTTATTTCCCTTAATCTGTCTTCCTGGTCTTTTAGTTGTCTGTCTCTTTTTTCCTCAGTTTCCCTCTTTCCATCAACTTGTCTTCTATGTCACTCCCTTGTTCTTCCACCTCCTTAACCCTCATTGTTAGGACTTCTAGTTTATATTGCATCTCATTCAATTGATTTTTAATTTCGGCCTGATTGGATCTAAATTCTGCAGTCATGAAGTCTCTTGAGTCCTTTATGCTTTTTTCTAGAGCCACCAGTAGCTGTATAATAGTGCTTCTGAATTGGCTTTCTGACATTGAATTGTAATCCAGATTTTGTAACTCTGTGGGAGAGAGGCCTGTTTCTGATTCTTTCTTTGAGGTAAGGTTTTACTTCTAGTCATTTTGCTGAGTGCAGAGTGGCCAAAAACAAATTGTATTGGGAAAAGGAGAAAAAGAGAGGAGAGAAAGAAGGAAAGAAAAGAGAAAAACGAAAAAGAATAAATGAAGAAAGAAGGAGAAAAGAGAACAAAAAGAAAGAAAAAGAAAGAAAGGGGGGGAAAGGGTGGGGAAGCAAACAGAAATGAAAAAAAAAACATGGGGGAGTATCTTCTGATTCTATATACTTCTTCTGATGGGAGCAGGGTATCCAGAGAATCCCGGGGAGTCTGAGCATGTCCCACAGGGGTACCTGCACCAGGTCCTTGCTGGGGGCCGATGGTGTGGTGGTGGATGTTGTGGGGGCATGGGTGGTGGAGTGTGGGGGATGGTGTAGGGGTGATGGTGTTGGGGTATAGTGTGAGTGGGGATTGTGTGGGGCTGTGTGGGTGTTAGGGGGATGGTGTATGGGGGATGCCATTGGGGATGATGATGTAGGGGGATGATGTGGGGGTGGGGAATGAGCGGGATGGTGTGGGGGGGCCTGCGGACACAGGGCATCCCCTTCCTCTAAGATGCACAAGGAGACGTCTACAGTTAAAGGCGACCCCAGTCTGGGGTTTCCTGTGACACCTGCCCCTGTGGCACCGTGTGGTAAGTGCAGGGTCCTGGCTGGACCGGGGGCATTATCTGGGGGTCATCATACTATGTATGTTTTCAAATTGCAAATTGTCTCAAATGAAATGCATAGACTTTAGAAATATATAAAGCACCGAGAGTGGGTGTCACTCTGACCCATCTGACCCTCATGGGATTGATGTGTGTCCTGCTCTAGCCGCGGCCATGCTGCCTGGCCCCCAGGTCTGGTTCCTGCCCCCCACGTCTCCCACCCCATCCCCTGCTTCTCAGGGCGCCATCCCTCTCCCCTTTGGGGTTCAGCTCCCATGGCAACCACTGGAGGCCCCATCTAATTGGCCTCCTCATCCCAGAGGCCCCGGGGTTGGGGGCATGTGGGTCCCGAGGCAAACCGAGGCAAACACTCGATGGTTGATTTCCAAACTCGAGCTTGCGTCCAAGTACACCCGACACAGCGGAGCATGGACTTGGACCCCGAAGTGGGTTTTAGCTTAGTTTTAAGGGCTGGTCTCGGGGACCTCCAGAAGGGCTGGGGCAATTCCTCAAGTTCTGTTTACATTTTGATATGGGGCCTTCAAGGGCATTGAGCTCTGTTCTCATTCTAATATGGGGCTTCTGGGACCTTAAGCTGTAAGCTGTTTTTTTCTTTTTTTCCTGTAACTGAAGTAATGTAAATTTTAGCTCTTATTCACAGGGGCCTGGGATGGCAGTACTTGTGCTAACAGTGAACTTAAAGTGGAGCCGCCTCAATTTTCTCAGCCTCCACACAGACAAGTGACTGAAGTTTAAAACTCCAAATTTTAGGGGCTGCTCTGGTGGAGACCTGTGCTCTTCCTGCCCGGGAGGGTGTCCTCACACTCCTGGCCTTTGCTGGCCTGTCCCAGGAACTGGGCCCCGTGACTGCACAGGGGTTTGCAGCTTATGGTCACACAGGGCAGACAGCTGGCCCAAGCCCCGCTGCTCTCAGCCAGGTTCCTGCTACTGTGCCTGGGAACAGTTGGCGCCACCATCCTTGGGACCCCTGGGATCCTGAGCCCACCCTGTCACTCCAGGGACTGCCCCCCAATTCTCCACCTGAACACCTTAAGGCTGGTGTGTACCCCACTCTAGGAGACTTCTGAAAGTTCACATTTTGTGCTCTGCTGCATATAATATTGTGCGTAGAACCATCAGCTGGCTCCCTGCCCTTGTGGGATCCGGGGCTATGTCTCCCCAAGATAAACTGATTTTTTTTAAGATTTTATTTTTCTGTAATCTCTACAGCCCACATTGGGCTTGAACATGCTACCCCAAGAACAAGGGTCCCATGTTCTTACGAACCACACTGAGGCAGTTAGGCTCCCTTTGATTGATTGATAAATGTTAATTGAAGGAGGGGTGTTGCATGTGTCAGGGCAGAAACTGAGCCCATGCTTTGAGGTGTGGTGGAGTCATTTGGACCTCGATCAATGTTAAAGGAACCATAGCTTCCCTGGGAGCCCAGGGAGCAGGGACCACATACGAGAAAATTTGATAATTTCCTTTTCTGTAGTAGTTATCTTACTGACTATTTATTTAAAGTGCTATTCAATGGTAAATGTCAATCTAGGATTGGGATACAGTGAGAACATTCTAGGATTCGGAGGTTACTAAAGCTCCCCGTCAAGGACTCAATGTTCCAGTTCAATGCAGAGATAGGCAAGGAAGCAAAGAGTTATGAAACATGGCACTGGGGTGCCTGGCTGGCCTGGTTGGGGTATCTTGAACTCAGGGTTATGAGTTTGAATACCGTGTTGGGTATAGACAGGACATAAAATTAAAATATTAACAAAAAATAAATGGATGAACAAATAAAGCATGATATCAAAGGTAAGTGCTTGCTTATGTCTCACCTGCGACCTATTCTTGATCACCCCACTTGCACTACTTGGCCCAGATGATGTCCTCCACAAGGGCAGTCCCGCCCAAGTGGAAGTGGGCATCTTTCATTGTAAGACCTGTGGTTCCCCTCGTTATGCAGGGAGAGAAGAGCCATGAAGGCATGAGTTCGGGGGATCAACATACACCTAGAAAATGATCGTTTCTGAACCCGGTAGCCAGAGCTCAGCCTCCTTTTAGGACCAGATATCATAAAGAACCCTCTTTGGTCATTGGTTTGGATGCAGGGTGGAGGGTAAACTAGAATTAGGAAGAACAAAGGAGGAGGAAATCCAGAAGCTGAAAGGAGGAAAGATTTCTCAATCCGTAGCCTTCACAGGGACCTGGTGTCCTTTCCTAAGAGGGCCCCCCCCATTGAAGTATGCTTCCTGCCCCTCTGCTCTCCTTGTTGGAACCCAGCAGGCACATCTCCGTGCCTCCAGCACCTCTGCAGTCGTGATTTATAGCGTCTTCCATGTATCCTACTAGGGACCATAGCGTCATGTATGTAACCATTCGACTGCTGTTTGACAACATTGGGGGATTCCGACTTTTGTTGGTTTCGGTGTGTGTGTGTGTGTCTATCACATGCAGCTATCACGTGCAGCTATCTGATCCTCTGGCTGGGTCACCCAAACACCGAAATGGTTGGCAGAACATCATTTCTGGTGCTGGCGCTGGGCAGATAGCTGGACTCTCCTGGCCGACCCGGGGCTGGCTCGGGCAGTGACTTTTGGCTGGAAGGTCAGCTGAGCTGGAAGGTCTGGCTCAGCCACATTCCCATGTCCGGCAGTGGCTCCCGCTGAGCGCCAGCTGCTTCTCTTCTCCCCAGTGCCTCTCCAGCAGGGAGCCGGACCTCGGGGCCACCCTGGGGGGATCTCCAGAGGCGCCAGGTGCCCATTACGGGGAGCCATGGGGCAGCCTGTGTGTGGGAGTAGGGGTGGTGATGGGGCTGGTGTTCCTCGGCCCCTGTGCTGCCTGGCCTTCCTGCCGAGCCCTATGCTCACCCAGTCCCTACTCACTAGGGCGAAGAGGGTGCCCTGTACACGCTGGTGTGAGAGATCCAGCACCACAAGGTGTGCACACTGAGTCCACCTGGTGAGGGTGACCCAGGTGCATGAGCTGCAAGTGTGGGACCCAGGAAAGTTAACAAAAATCCCCTACACCTGGACAAGCAGAGCAGGACTGATTCCATTTTGTGCTACAACCGCCACCTCCCCTATGACCCCCACATAACCTGCTTATGTCTTAAGGCGCTTCCCCAACCCAGTCAAGCCGCTGGGCACACCCTAATCGGAAAGCGGCTCATAACAATGTAACCCTGCTTTGTGCCCGCCAAAACTTCACGCCGATTCTGACCAAAGTAATAGGCCAGGTCATTGGAACTATAGGGTAAGGTGTAATTCAATTGGCCACCTGCGTGTGGACCAACACGACTGTGCAACTTTCTGTGTATCCCATGGGCCACTGGCCCCTTTAAAGCTGCTACACCTATTAGTCTCAGGATCCAAATCCCTGCTCCGCTGTGTTGGGTGCATTGGACTCAAGCTCCAGCTTGTAAAGAAATCCTCGGGAGTTTGCATCGGTGACAGCTCATCGGTGGTTTCTTGGATTTGCAGTCTTGGGCACAACACAAGGGCCTGCTGTCCTGACATCCCTTCCAGGGCCACGCTGAGCGCCCCACAGGCCCTCTGTGCCCCAGGCACACTGGCATGGGGATGCGGGGAGGGTAGTATATGCCCTGGAACAGGGCCAGCCCCGGCCTCCTGGACAGAGGGAGCACAGACCTCCCAGGTCGCTTTGCAGAGACCCTGGTGACCTGAAGTTCCCTGGCTGTCACTCTGTCCTAGCCCATTCTGGCCCATGGGGCACAGGCTGAGTCCCAGTATAGTCTGTGGGGTCCTGACCCTGGCGACTGGCCGCCCCTGGAAGGCACGTGGGGACTTCAGCTGTGTGTGCCTTGCGCTGCCCCTGCAGGGGCTGTTTGGGGACTGGGTGATGCCCCCTCTTCCACGTGGGGTCTCTGTGGGTCTCTCCACGCCCCGTGCACAGAGTTCTGGGAGACACAGAAACGGTCTGGCTGTGCATTTTCGCACCACAACACTTTATTGACATTCTACAGCAAATGGGCTCAGAGTGGAGGGTGCACGCCTTCCCCTGTGGAGGGAATGTCTGTCCTTTAGGGGAGGGCAAGAATCACATGGGTGGGGTGTGAGTGCTGGAGTCCCCCACCTGGGAGCACGTGTGGACCTCGGGTGGGGGCCTGTGTCCTAAGGTTTCAGCCTGAGAGATGGCTCTGAGGACAGCAGAGCTGACCTTGACCTGCCGCTCATGGGTTCCTAGTTGGGTCCCCACAGGGCAGCTGGACCCCAGCCACGGGCCCCCTGGGGCCCCAGCACCTGGAGGAGCCAGCCTCCTGGTGTGGGTGCGGGTGGGGCCCACTGGCCCACTTCTGCTCTCCCCAACCGTGGGTGTCTCGGGATCCCCAGGGCTGCCCTAGGTCAGCGACCTGGATCCGTGGGGCATGCTCAGGGCCCAGGAGGCCACATCCAGCTGTGAGAGGGCTCGCTCAGCATGGGGCCAGAATCCAGCGCTGGACAGGGCCATGGGGGGCTGGATCCCATTAGTCTTTTTGTTGGGACTGGGGCGGGGACTCAAATCACCCCCGCCCTCACAGAGCCCGGGGCCAGGCCAGTCCAGATCCCCCTGGTTAGGGGCTGGCATCCTGTGCAGTGTAAGCCGCCCTCCAGGAGGGACAGTGGGCGGAGACAGGGCACAGTGCTTCCTCTGCACCACTCACCTGCACACACCCTGTCGGGGGCTCCCTGTCTTCCCTCCTCCCTGCAACCCCTGGGTACTCTATGGGACACCCGGGCTTCTGATGGGAGCAGGGAATCCAGAGAAACCCGGGGAGGCTGAGCATGTCCCACAGGGGGCACCTGTACCGGGTCCTTGCTGGGGGCCAATGGTGTGGGGGTTGAAGGTGTAGGGGCAGGGATATGATGATGGTGGATAGTGTAGGGCGGATGGTGTTGGGGTATAATGTGGGTGGGGATTGTGTGGGGCTGTGTGGGTTTGAGGGTTATGGTGTAGGTGGGATGCCATTGGGGATGATGATGTAGGGGGATGGAGTGGGAGTGGGGAATGAGGGAGATGTCGTGGGGGGCCTGCGGACACAGGGCATCTCCTCCTCGAAGATGCACAAGGAGACGTCTACAATTAAAGGCGACTCCAGTCTGGGGTTTGCTGTGACCCCTGCCCCTGGGGCCAGGTGTGGACAGTGCAGGGCCCTGGCTGGACCGGGGGCATTATCTGGAGTTCATCATACTATGTGTGTTTTCAAATTTCAAATTGTCTCAAATCAAATACATAGAATTTAGAAATATATAAATCACCGAGAGTGGGTGTCACTCTGACCCGTCCGACCCTCATGGGATCGAAGTGTGTCCTGCTCCAGCCGCGGTCATGCCACCTGGCCCCCAGGTCCGGTTCATGCCCCTCACGTACCCGACCCCATCCCCTACTTCTCAGGGGGCAGCCCCTCTCCCCTTTGAGGTTCAGCTCCCATGGCAAGCCCTGGAGGCCCCATCCCAGTTGCCTCCTCATCCCCGAGGCCCCGGGGGTGTGGGCATAGAGGTCATCCCCAACACCCTACCATGGAGCGGTGTGTTGTTGGCTGCTGTTTGCCCCCTGCCTCAGAAGCCCCGTTTTTCCTACTCAGAATCCCCCGGTCCTCCACTGGGTCGTGATCCCCCTTGGCCCCTCACCCTCACCCTACCCCTTAGTAGTCCCAAAATATGATGTGACTGCTGAGCGTCCTGTTGACGTCCAGGTCCACCTGCGTGATGTCCCTGAGGAGACCAGGGCCTCCTCCTTCATTTCCTGCGGGAAAAATTGGGAGAAGGAGCTAGTGTCAGGGACACAGACCCCGACCTGTCACCAGGTGCTCTCCTGGGCAGGGAGCCCTGGGGCCACCATGGGAGTGTGTTCTGCCGAAACCTCCTTCCTTCCCCTGGGAGGCTGGGGATGGCGGGAGTGCCCACCGTGCCTGTGGAACTGTGTGAGGGCCTGTGCCCAGCTGTTGTGGGTGGGGAGGTGACTGAGGGTCAGCATGGGTGGGAGGGGACAGGAGGTCAGTCCAGGTGGGGAGGGGTCATGGGGGTGTTGTGCCCAAGATGGCGAATCCAAGAAACCACTAAGGAGCCGACACTGATGCAAACACACGAGGGTTGTTTTACAAACTCGAGCATGGGTTCAAGTATATGCCACACAGTGGATCAGGGACTTGGACCCCCAGGAGGGTTTTAGCTTAGTTTTAAGGGCTGGTCTCAGGGACCTCCAGAAGGGCTGGAGCAATTCCTCAAGTTCTGTTTACATTTTGATGTGGGGCCTTCAAGGTCATTGAGCTCACTTCTCATTCTAATTGGGGTTTCCAGCCCTTTGCTTAGGCTCAGTTTTTATTCTATTGTGGGGCTTTCTAAGACAAGCTGTAAACTTTGTTTTTTTACAGTAACTGAAGTAATGCAAATTTCAGCTCTTCTTCACAGGGGCCTGAGATTGCTGGACGTGTGCTAATACTGAACTTAAAGTAGAATGGCTGTAATGTTCTCGGCCTCCATGCATCCCGTCCCGTCCTATCTAGCTCATGCCCCCCTCCCTGGAGCTCCTAAGAGAGAAATTGCAGATGACTTCAGCGTGGCTACCTGTGTGGCGGGACAGGCCCAGGGATTTGAGATCAGGAAGACCTGGCTCGTGGGCATCCCAGCTGTGCAGCGGGATTCCATGCTGCAGACTCTTATTCCCTAAGGCTATCTTGACAACTGACTTTGTACATAGAAAAGCTCTCCTTTGTCTTTAAAAGTGCAGGAGCGAGTTAAAGCATTTTTTCTCTGCCCATCTGATTGCTCAGATTCCACTCTGAGACATATTTCCTGTTAATAAGGATAATTTACTATCCATAATACTATGGTTAAAATATTCTGACACAAGTAATTCAAAGGGATGAGTGTTTCTCATCTCTTTCTTCACAGCTCAGTCACTCATCAGGAAATGCATCTTTATGGATGTGGAAATAATTGAGAGACATTAGTACCAATGGTCCTATTATTATGTGAAGGATTCTTCCCTGAGATTCTTCCCCTGTTTCTACTGACACTGAAACACTGTGAACTCTTTGGAAGTCAAATGTCAAGGAAATAAATGTTATACATTGCTAATTTTAAATGCACTTGCAATATGGTGTCTATTGTACTAGAAGTATTTTTATCTGATTTTTGCTATTTATTATCCTTTACTGCTTTTCAGGTTGAGGAGGCATTATACGTGTTCATAAGTGTTTTTATTTCCTTCTGATATAAAATTCTTACTTTGTTCCCATCGAAGGAACTTTTTAAGAATAAGGCAAAAGATAATTCAACGATTCTTAAAATCTCTTCACACTGGAGCCTGATTCATTTAAGTCAATTTTCAAATTAAATCTAATTTCTTAGAAGGAAAACAAAGATTTATAGGGAAATTGAGAAGATAGTACAGAGAATTCTCATGCACTTGCACTCAATTTCTCTAATTATTGATATCTTATATCAGTATGGTACAAATATTAACTAATGAATCAATATTAAAATTTTCACAATAACCAAAGAGCATACTTTATTCAGATTTCCTTAGTTTTTGCTAAATCACCATCCCTCATACCACACTCCATTTGTCCTCCTGTTTTCTTAGGCTCCTCTGGATTGTGACAGTCTTTCAGCCTTTCCTTGTTGTCGAACTGGAACACTTTGACAAGTAGAGTATTTTGTAAAATTTCCCTCAATTGGGACATGTCTGTTGTTTTTCTCATGATTGAGCTGTTTTTGTGGATTATATACAGAGATATACTGCCATTTTTATTATATCATATAAAGGTTAGATACTATCAACATGAGTTATCAGTCTTGGTATCGATCTGATCATCTTGCTGAGGTAGTGTTTGTTGGTTTCTCCGTAGTAAAGTGATCCTTTTATTATTATTATTATTATTATATTATTATTATTATTTTAAGTTTTTCATAATATATTTTGTAGAAGGAAGTTACTATGTGTATTCCACATGTAAGAATGGGAAGCTATGCTCAGGAACTTGAGGGTGGAATGTCAGCACAAATTGTTGGAAAATCTTCTACATGGGAGATTTCTCTTCCCTCTGGGTTTGTTTGTGTCTTTTTCAAAGATGCTATTTATTTATTTGAGAGAGAGGAGTGCTAGAGGGGCAGAGGGCGAGGGAGAAGCAAGTTCCCTGCTGAACAGGGAGCCTTCCTTGGGACCTGGATCATGATCTGACCCTAAGGCAGAAGCTTAACTAACTGAGCCACACAGCTGCTACTTTCCTTTCTTTCTTTCTTTCTTTCTTTCTTTCTTTCTTTCTTTCTTTCTTTCTTTCTTTCTTTTACTTAATAATAAATTTACTTTTTATTGGTGTTCAATTTGCCAACATACAGAATAACAACCAGTGCTCATCGCGTCAAGTGCCCCCCTCAGTGCCCATCACACATTCACCCCCACCCCCGCCCTCCTCCCCTTAAATCACCCCTAGTTCATTTCCCAGAGTTAGGAGTCTTTACGTTCTGTCTCCCTTTCTGATATTTCCCACACATTTCTTCTCCCTTCCCTTATATTCCCTTTCACTATTATCTATATTCCCCAAGTGAATGAGAACATACAATATTTGTCTTTCTCTGATTGACTTACCTCACTCAGCATAACACCTTCCAGTTCCATCCACGTTGAAGGAAATGGTGGTTATTTGTCATTTCTAATGGCTGAGCAAGCCCACCTTTCCTCTGTCTTCATCTTGGGAGTCTCCCATGATATAAATGTTATTGTTTTAATAAGTGGCTGAGTTCCGAAATCTGCCTTTGTGGTCCATAACCTTCCTTGTTTTTAATGCTTCTACTTGGTAGTGCATCTCAGTTATAGCATTTTTAAATCTTTTTTTTTAATTTTTATTTATTTATGATAGTCACACACACACACAGAGAGAGAGAGAGAGAGAGAGAGAGAGGCAGAGACATAGACAGAGGGAGAAGCAGGCTCCATGCACCGGGAGCCCAACGTGGGATTCAATCCCGGGTCTCCAGGATCGCGCCCTGGCCAAAGGCAGGCGCCAAACCGCTGCGCCACCCAGGGATCCCCAGTTATAGCATTTTTAACGTTGGCCTGACTAGATTTTACTTCTTTTATTTCTACAGTAAGGGATTCTCTAGTTTTCTTCTGTGCTCTTTTTCCAGCCCAGATGCTATCTTTATAATCATTGTTTTAAACTGTAGTTAAACATAATATATTTGTATTGATGGACTTCCTGGCTGTGAGTACTACCTCATATTATTTTATGGAGGTGAATTTCTCCATCTCATTATTTTTTTCCAGAAAAGAAAGAAGGAAGAAAAAGAAAAACCAAGAAAAACAATAACAACTGCCCTCCCCAAAAAAACTACCAGATTATTTTTGCCTGGTTGTTAAAAGATTCTAAATCCCAAAATAAGAAACACAAAGTACCATGAAACTAAAAATAAGAAATATATAAGGTACATACATAAAAATTAAAATAAGGCAATTTATAAAATAGAATCAAAGAAAATACATGAAAATAAAGCACAAAGTACAAAGGAGGCTAGACCCTACTTTCCAAGCAGAGCTGAAGCTCTGCAGCCTCTATGTTCCAACACCTTGGTGGCAGCGAAGGGACTGTGCGGGGTCTGGGGATTGGCCATGGCGCTGATTGTCAGGTGTACATCTGCCTGTGAGATGCATCTGCGGGGTCTGAGGCGGTGTGGGCGTCAGCGCGTCTGTCCTACAGCAGGTGGCGCTGTGCTCCTCCCAGAGACCCGGTCCAGATGGGCGGGATGCGGGTGGGGTCTCTGGGTCCTCTGGCTCTGGGGTTGAGCATCCTGCCCCCCAGTCTCCAGGGGCCTCCACAGCAGAGCCCCCAACCCCCCGGGTCTCCGCCACTTCTCTCAGAATCCTGCGTTCACTCTACCTGCGTCCGAGCTTCTTTTGGTTTTCTTTTTTTATCTCAGACTGTTGTGCCCAAGATTGCGAATCCGAGAAACCTCCGAGAAGCCAACAATGATGCAAACACACGAGGGTTTATTTACCACCGCGAGCTTGTGTCCAAGTATACCCTGACAGAGCGGAGCAGGGACTTGGACCCTGAGGTGGGTTTTAGCTTAGTTTTAAGGGCTGGTCTCAGGGACCTCCAGAAGGACTGGAGCAATTCCTCAAGTTCTGTTTACATTTTGATATGGGGCCTTCAAGGGCATTGAGCTCTGTCCTCATTCTAATAGGGGCTTCCTGCCCTTGGCCTGGGCTCAGTTTTGATTCAATAATGGGGCTTTCTAGGACATTAAGCTGTAAAAATCAAAGGTTCCACACCTGGAAGGGGGACGTCACACTGTCCCTATATACTGAAGGTGCGGAACTAGAAATAGGAAACCCGAGAGCCTCCACCAAAACCTGTTAGAACTAAGGAGTGAGTTCAGTAAAGTCACGGGACACAAACTGACCCTACAGAGCAGAGTAGCCTTGCTGTGTCTCGACAATGAGCACTCAGGAAGGAAAGGAAGGACGTGAAGGCCTTCTCAGGAGCATCAAGGAGAATAAATAATGAGACTGAACCAAAGGAGCACAAGACTTGTGCACTGAGCCTTACCAGGCTCTGGGAGGCCGTCCTGGGCTCGTGGGGTGGGAGCCTCATCTTGTGAAAATGTCCGCAGTTCCTGAAGCCACCCTCAGTTTCAATGTCATTTCTATCAAAATCATGGTGGCAGACCTTAGAAATAGGAAAAAAAAAAACCCATAACATCCATCCTCCTCAACAAATAACCCCGGACAGCAAATCAGTATTGGAGAAGCAGGACAGAGTGAGACGCAGCACTTTCCTATTTCCCCTGTTATGCCCCCACCCCTCCAGCGACCCTCAGTTCGTTTCCTATCGTTAAGAGTCTGTATTTCCTGCATTTGTTTTGATCTTGTCTCTCCTTCCCTTCACAGTAGTTCATCTGCTTTGCTTCTTTAATTCCACCTATGAATGACACCACACGGTCATTCTCTTTCCCGAGTGACTTACTTCACTTAACATGATCCCTTTAGTTCTATCCACATCATTGCAAATGGCAAGATTTCCTTCTCTTTGATAGCTGAGTTCCATTCCTCTCTGTATGACCATCATCTATCTCCCATCCTCTTTATCCATCATCTGGCAGAGGGCACCAAGGCTCCTCCCACAGTGTGGCTACTGTGGACCCGGCTGCTGTGGACATTGGGGTGCAGTTGTCCCAAGACTCACTGCATCTGTATCTTCGGAGTGAGCTCCAGGCCGTTCACCTGCTGGTGGCAGGGTGGCTCTATTTGTAACTTCCTAAGGAGCCTCCACACTGTTTCCAGGGCGGCTGCACCAACCCACGGTCCCACACACAGTGGAAGAGGGTTGAGTGAGATTTGCAGGATGTGGTAAAATTCTGGTCCACATTTCATTTCGTGTCCTGTGGGTTCCAATTCCTTGTCCTTAAGTATTTCTGGGGAAGTCGGGTGTTGGGCTCCTTTTCAGTGAGATGTTTCTGAAGCTAACAGGCCCCAGCTGGAGCCTGAAAGGAGGCAGGTGGGGGGCCCATGGAGCACCTGCTGCCTCCTGCACAGCCTCCTGCAGTGCCTGAGTGTCCCTCAGGGGGCGCCCGAGCCCAGGCCCCTCCCATGGGGCACGCGTGTGCAGTAGGCCTCCTCTGCCTGCACTAACAGGAGCCAGCCTGTGCTGGGGAGGCCTGAGGGGGATGTGGGGACACATCTACGAGATGAGCTGAAGCCTCCACAGGACCCGCGGGGAGTCTTCAGGGGGAAATTGGGTCGCGTTCATGCTGACAGGAACCCCGGTCTCCTCAGGACCCGCGGTGAGGCTTTAGGAAGATGTGGGCCCGCATCCACCCTGACAGGAGCCCTGGGCCACCTCAGGACCCGCGGGGAGTCTTCAGGAAGATGTGGGTCCACATCCACACTGACAGGAGCCCTGAGCCACCTCAGGACCCGCGGGGAGGCTTCAGGAAGATGTGGGTCCACATCCACACTGACAGGAGTCCCTGAGCCACTTCAGGACCTGCAGGGAGGCTTCAGGAAGATGTGGTGCCACGTCCACTCTTCCAGGAGCTCCCGGGCCCCTCAGGACATAAGTTGAGGCTTCTGGAAGCTGGGGGCCGCATTCAAGGTTACAGGAGCCCCGGCCTCCTCAGAACCCTCGGTTACGCTTTGGGAGGACTTGGGGCCACATGGATACAACAGGACGCTGACTTCCTCATGACCTTCGGTGTAGACTTGGGGAAATATGTGGATGCATCCATGCGGACAGAAGACCCCAGCCTTGTCAGAGCCTGTGGTGAGGCCTAAGAAAAATGTGGGTGCCGCATCCACACTGACATGTCTCCGGCCTCCTCAGAACCCACTGCGAAGGTTTGGGAAGATTATGGGCCACATCCATGCTGCCAGGAGCCCCCAGCCTCCTCAGGTCTTATGGTGAGGTTTGAGGAAAATGAGGGGTCATGTCAACCCTGACAGGAACCCCGTCCTCCTCAGGACCAGCACTTTGGCTTCAGGACATATGGGGCTGCGTCTATGCTGACAGGAGCCCACAGCCCCCTCAGGACCAACGGTGAGTTTTCTGGGGGCCATGGGGCCATGTCCAGGCTGACAGGAGCCCCCCGGCTTCCTGAGGACCTGCTGTGACGCTTTAGAGAATGTGAGACATAGTCCACAGTGACAGGAGACCCGGCGTCCTCAGGACCCGCTGACTATGACTCAGGAACACGTTGGGCCATGTCCACACTCACAGGAGCCCGGCTTGCTTGGACCCCCTGGAGGACTCTGGAGGAGCCGTTGGGGGCCACGTCTACATCAGAAGGGACTCCTCAGAACCACATGGTAAGTGAAAGGGTAGAATGAATGGTAAGGTTAGGGGAGGAGAGGCAGTTGGTGGTTAGCCTTAGGTTATATGTTAGATGTTAGTGATTATGCTTATGGTTACGGATTAGAGGTTAGGTGAGGCATAAGGGTAATGGTCAGTAGTTAAGAGTTAGGATGGGGTTGGGGTAAGGGACAGGATTTAATGTTAGGGTTAGGGTTTAGGCTCTAGGGATTAGGACAGGAGGTTAGGAGTTGAGGTTAGGGTTATGGTTAGAGTTAGGGTTGGGCTTAGGTTTGCAGTTAGGGTTAGGAGTTAGGGTGTGAGTTAGGGTTTAGGGTGAGGGGTTAGGGTTATAGTTAGGGCTAGGTTTAGAATTAGGGTGAGGGTTAGGGTTAGGATAGGGGTTAGGACTAGGGTTAGGGTTATTGTTTGGTTAGGGGTTAGGGTTAGGGACAGGTCAGGGTCAGGGTATGGTTTTGGAAGAGGGTAAGAGATACATTTACGGAGTGGGTTAGGGGTTAGTTTTAGGGTACGGGTTAGGGTACTAGTTTGGGGTATGAGATAGGATTAGTATTAAAGGGTTAGGGGTAGGGTACAGGTTAAGGTCAGGAATAGGATTTGAGTACATTAAGTTAAGTTTACGTTTAGAGGTTAGGGTTAGATTTCAGGTAGCAGTCAGGGTTAAGGGTTTAGAATAGGTTTAGGAGTTAGGGTGAGGTTTGGCAGGAAGGTTCAGTGAATGTGTTTCGGTCTTGCGGTTTGTGTTTGGTTTTCGATTAGTGATAGGTCTTGTTAAGGTTTAGGCTAACATTAGGCTTAAGTGTAGTGTTAGGGTTATATCTGTGTATGGTTAGAGTTTGGGTCTTGGCATGTGCCTGCACTGGGACTCCTAGTATCTTGGGCAGTTTAGTTTTATGCACTCTATTTAGGTTTTGGTTTCAAAGATAGCCTGACTCCATCAAGTCAGTGGCCTCTCCCAGAGAATCAAAATCCAGGCTTCTGCTGGGGTCAGAATATACATGGCAGGCTTCTACCAAGCTGAGCTAAGGAGGGGATTTGTGACTCTAAAGACTCTTTATTTGGATTTTCAGTTGCCTTTCTGATTTTATCTCTTGTGCGCACATGTTTCATCAATACTACCAATTATTATTTTAAAGTTTTACTTGAATTCCTCTTTGTAAACACAGTATGATATAGTTTCCGGTTTACCACATAGTGATTCAACCTTTGGATACAACGCCTGGTACTTGGTCACAGGTGCCCTCCACTATCCCCATCCCCTGATTCCCCATCCCCCTACCTTCCTCTGGTATTTATAGTTTATTCTCTGGGTGATAGTGTGTTTTTTTATTTGCTTCTCTCATCCCCCCTCTGCCCTTTTGCCAGTTTGTTTGGTTTCTTAAAATTCACATGTGAATGCAATTGTATGGTATTTGGTATATGTCTTCCTCTGACTGAGTTCATTTAGCATCAAGTCCTTTTCCACTTCTCCCATGTCATTGTAAATGGCTTCACTTCATCCATTCTGATGAACGAAGTGATGTCGCAGTGGGTATATTTACCACATCGTCTCTGCCCATTCATCTGTCGATGGACATCTGGGCTGTATCCACAGTTTGGCTCTTGGTGATAATGCTGCTACAAACACTGGGCTGCGTGTCCTCTTCGAATCTACTAAACAACTTCTGTATCCTTGGGGTAAATACCTAGCTGTGCAATTTTGGAATCGTAGTTAGCTCCATTTTTAACTTCTTTTTTTTTAAAATTTTTTATGATAGTCACAGAGAGAGAGGCAGAGACACAGGCAGAGGGGAGAAGAAGCAG